>NW_013667935.1:114600-120950 GCF_000517525.1 Limulus polyphemus
GTTAATGGGTCAACTATATGGTTTTTCAACTTATTTTGTCTTGCCATTACGGTTTTTTTTTATGGCTCACACAAAACTGATCAAAACAGAAGGAACTGTAATGGTAAAATGTTACTCAAAATAAATTCCAACTTATCTGGAATAAATGGTCTTTTTTAAGTTTTTACAATTACCACAGCAAACTATAAACTCAGAAAAGATATCTATACATGCGGTTGATGCTTATTTACACGTCCATTTTTTTCTGTTCATTTTCACACAATTTCAAATTAAGATGTGGACAAAAACAGTTTTTAAACAAAATTTCTGTGCATGTATATAAGACATGTCCACCGTTAATGAAATAATTTTTCCAACTTGATTTTAATACAAGGTATTTTCTTTGAAAGATATGTGATCATATGACTAGAAATTGGTAGCACTGTAAAGTGTTACTAAATGTACTACATGGGTGAGCATTAATACTACATGTATTAGATGAGTGAGCATTAACACTACATACACCTAGATGGGTGAGCATTAACACTACATATACCTAGATGGGTGAGCATTAACACTACATATACCTAGATGGGTGAGTATTAACACTACATATACCTAGATGGGTGAGCATCAACACTACATATACCTAGATGGGTGAGTACTAACACTACATATACCTAGATGGGTGAGTATTAACACCACATGTAATGAAATAGGTGAGCATTAACACATGTATTAGATGGGTGAGCATTAACACTACATGTAATGAAATATTAATGTAGTCCCAGCAAAAGTAGAGGTAACCATTTTGTAAAATTATTGTTTACAAAATACTGTACAAATACAGCAAATTAAAAGTATCATTGAATATCAGAGTTAAAAGTCCTCAAGGATTCTCTATCTATTTATCCATATCAATTACAATAGCATCAAAACAAGTATTACCACTTCATAATGATATAATGCAGTCCCTTACCTCATATATACCTTTGAACGAAGTCACAAGCTTACTGAGAAGGGTGGCTACAATGCTTGCCACATGTACAAACGGACCCTGAAACATTTAACCAAAAGCAAGTTAACCTTAAATTTATGAACAAATTGGTGCAAAATAATGCATGAAAATATTAAATACATACAGAAATATTACAACAAAACAGTTATTAATCACTACCTTTTCATAATATTACAATTTCTTCAAACTGCATTGCGAGTTTTAAAGCTTTTAAATATATAAATTTTGCTATTTACAGAAATTATCATTTTTATACTACTGCAACATACTTTCAAGTACTCCCAGTGAGATTTCAACTGTTAACATTTTGTTAAAATCTTTCAAGAATACTTTATATATAACTAGAAAAAATATTTCTTCTTAATTAGCACAAAATATTTCTTGAAACTTATCGTAATTTGGGGTAAAAATTATGAAATAAGTAGGGCAAAATACACTAGTTTTTTTTTCAAGTATTACACATAAGGCCCACTACACTCAATATACAATATATATCAGTTCATTAAAAAATTTAACATTAAATCCCAAAACAAAAATACAGGAGTAAGTTAGCCATTTTTTACCAGTTAAACTTGAAAGACAAAAAACATATACTTTATTAACTACAGAACATTTTGTATAAATTGTTTTATAAAAACATCTTCTGATAAATGTAGTAAGTTAAAATAACAGTACTTGAATGTTTAGCATATAACATTATACAAAATAAAAAAAACAATTTTTGACTGAAACAAAAAGAGTAAATGAAATGGTTCAGAAATTAATATACAATTATATTTATATACGCCATACAATTAGTTAATTTCATCAAAATAACCAATCACTATCTTCAGTCAAAATATTAACATAAAAATAAATGTCAAGGATGAAGTTAGATTTCGGTTACTCTTACCTGTATCTATGTATACATTAAAAAGAAAAACTTTAGTTTTGCATTCTATCTGTCTGACAAAAATTGTACAAACTTATGAAGAATGTTAGAAGACTTGAAGTTCAATCAATGTTATAATAAGTCAATTACACTATATATGCTATATCCAAAGCCAGCAAGGTCTTTCATCCAATACCAGAGATCATCACACTCATCTAAAGTTAAGGTATTATTATGGTAGTTTTCGTTTTAAAAAAAAAATGCCTTAGTAGTAATTACAAGTGACTTTTAGCTCACAAAGAACACCTATCCTAGGATTTATTTTCTCAGATCACTCGATGGATGCCAGTTTTTTTTTGTGTGGTAATTTCAGTTTTTGCATTTCCTTCATTCACAACTTGAACCCAAAGCCTCCCTCACATACCACCAGAGTGCTCTTTCAACTGAGCTAAAGAGTTAACCCACATGATCTGCCCACTTTCCATAAAACATATAATGCTTACCTCCTTGCCTAGTGGCATGCCACTACCTAGAGAGGCAGTGAGACCAACCATCTTGGACACTAATGTTCGAAATGTAAGGTATTCTTTAAGCACAACACCTCGAAGAATTGTTTTCATTTCAGGAATGCCAGATCCTACAAAAAAAAATTAAAATATGTGTAAAGTGTATACAATAATTCAAGGAAGTTTCTTATTTGTAACATAGAAGTTTCTGGGAACATCATGTGTAGTGTTATTTATAAAAATATATCACAATTGTGCACAGGTAGCTAAGTAAATAAAGATATACACCATTTGTTCTCTCATTTCATTACTATTACTGGTTACAGCATCACATGTGTATGTAAACATATGTTTTAAATCCTTTTACACTTCTGGCAATTATTTTGCATTTTTAGCTTAGTATACAGATTTAAAACGAGATATTGAGAAGACAGTTCCAGAAATATTGATAACAGCGAGGGTATTCAACTGATGAATCAGTGATCTAATTATAAGTTTATTCTCAACTGTTTTATGACAAATAGCACTAGTTTGTACATTTATAAAACTATCTTCATTATTTCTTATGTTAATTTTTGTTCTGATCTATGTAGTTACTTTGCTTTGATTAGAAAATACTGATAATTATAATTAAAAACAGTACAAATACAAAACTAATATCAAAATCTAAACATGATGCATAACAGGCATTTGTAAGCTAATTTTACATAAAACAATGTAAGAAAATTTACAAGCACTACGCATAACGTCAGTTCAGCCTGTATAAGTTCATTTATAAACCTCAGTAACAGAAAAAACTAACAAAGTCAGCTGTAGATAATATATACAACTTAACACTGTATCAGATGAAACTGGTGAAACCATATATTAAAAAGCACTCTTGTTAAACGGATGGAAACAAGCAACAACCCACTCAAAGTTAAACAAGTGCAGATGTGATGAAATGGTGGTGTGTTTGTTTACATTTGGACTTGCAATTATATCTGTTAGCTGAGTCAGCTGATAAAATTAACAAAAACAACCTAATTATTATTCAAACATCTAGGACATCCTATTTGTGTCACAGATTTTCATTTTTCTTGGTCTAAGCAATCTGTTTATTAACAAAATATTTGTCAACTAAAAATAACTTACTTTCAAAGTGTACAGAATTATTTTGTCATAGATATAATTATCCACTATATATACAAATCCTTTAGTATAATACAAATTTATCACAATTGTGCTCACAAACTCAAAGAAAAACATTAGTAAATATATGTCAAACAACAAAAATTAAATCTAAAGTAAACACAGGCTAAGCACAACAGGAATTAGTTCCTGATCATAAAACACCGAAGAAAAAAAACATAACATTAATCACATTTAATTTGATAAGTTTATCACTTGATGTTCTACACACAAGTGGGTCATCTAATAGGTTTCATCCATGTTTAACATACTGACAAAATGACCTTTGTATGAGTTTTAGGCACCTGGAAATAAAGGAGAACAAACCAGATTATAGTACTTTAGATACAAGATATCTCTCTCAACTGTAGTCAGATAATGGTTGTAGAGACAAATATAAAGAAAAAGTGGTTTTCGATAAATGTGAAACATCAGCTGCAGAACCAACACATGTGCAAGTTTATCAGAAGTAAAGAGGAACTTTATCAACCAAGTTCAGAGTACAGCATGTTCAACTCCATACAGGCTAATTCTAACCATTCTATACTCAAAACTCATTCCAGTGTTTTTAAACTTACCCACTGCTTGAGCAGCAACAACATGAACAAAACCTGCAGAGAACAGCATAAGAATCAAAGGAAAAGTTAGCCAAGCTAAATACTGCTGGGCTGGATGTTCAGTGAGATCTCGATACAACCAGATGCGAGCTGGAATGAATACAAATTAATATTTTTATTTATTGCTCAAGTCATTTTATTTACAATTCAACTACATAGGTGTGATTGAGTCAACAACAACAGCCTATTAACTACAGCTTTGCTGTAAAAAAAAAATGTGTTGTGTTAAATTATTATAATACATCAAAGCTAAACTATGCAAGTTACAAAATGAGCTTTTATATAATATGAACTCTAAACTACCCGAGTTAAAAGATAACCTATGATGAAATATTATCAAATCTACACACTACTGAAACATAAAATTAGTTTTGACGTACTTTTCCAGTAGATAAATAAAGAACTTGATTTAACACGACAGTCTTCAAATTTTAATGATATGCATTTTTAAAAAGGGTTTTTCCAAGTATGTATGATTCAAACTTGCTAACATGCTTGAACACTCAAAATTACATGTCAATTATATATGTATATACTTTTTGTACTTTCACATAAAAAGCTAGAAAAAGACCATACAAAAAAGGTATAATGAACTTTGTATTTACAAAAACTATGACATAAAACTTAAAATCTAAAACTGAGTAAAATATATCTAAAGGATATTTTTGGATCAAAAAATTCTTAAATCTTTTGAATTGGAATCAGCAAAACTTAAGTAAGCATTATAGAACAGATCCTAGTAGCTTGTTCAATGATACAAGATAAATACAATAGATGTCAGATTTGAATCAAACGAGTTAAAGAAAAATTCATATATTATTCAAACTTAAAAAGAGAATTTAACAAAACTTGATAGAGGAAGAATTATGTTACAATGAAATATTGAAGTTGTAATCCTGATTTAATACCCACAATGTAGACCTCTGGTGGTAAAAACTGCCTGCTATGGTATGGTAATATGTCTCATTACATTTCTGACAAAAAAGCTAGTTTATATTCTTCAAGTGTCAAAAGCATGCAGTTGGGAAAACAGCCCACACTTACCTTTGTACTTACGCAGTTGATCTTAATATTTATAAAACTCCAAAATGTACAGTCTTATTTATTAAATCAGTGGCAAAATCAACTGATGACACTTTATCTAAAACCTTTTAAGTTTCCACACGTTATCTTACTATCATAAAATACTGAAAATAAACTGACTGTTAAAGTTCTAATTTATCACCATACAGAAGTTAGAATCCCATGTGTAACATCACCATACAGAAGTTAGAATCACATGTGTAACATCACCATACAGAAGTTAGAATCACATGTGTAACATCACCATACAGAAGTTAGAATCACATGTGTAACATCACCATACAGAAGTTAGAATCACATGTGTAATAATAAACTGTTGAAGATAAAGCTGCTTAAGTGGCTGAGTACCTTAAAAACTCTTTCAACACCTCCATTCATAGCATTTAATACTTGCATATGTAATGGTCAGCAATAAAAGGACACATGAAACTAGAAGGAACTATATGCACTATTAACTAATTTATTACCCTACACTAAATAAATCTTCGTATCAATTTAACACCAAAAACAGGAGTAATAGAAAGGAAACCCGACAGAGAAATTCAAGAAATCTATTTGTTACAAGACTTTCAGATATGATAATAGATTTATATTAGAAGATGAGTCATAACTTTAATTCATTGTAATATCAATTTCACTGGCAAGTCTTTCTAGTTAGATCTTAATAACTACCTCGGATCTCATGTATTGATAACCACACACAAGTTGGCACTATAAATATTTAGTGATAATCATTTTAAATATGATTTTACTCTTGAGCCTTTGCATGAGTTAATAAGTTATTCTTATCATGAATTTGCAATTATGTGTATCTTTTAAATGATTTATGATTCTATGTTCAATATTCTACATGAATTTGAGACAGGTTACCAACTTCAAGGGAACCTTTTACCCTAACATTAGGGAACATCACACACACTATTTACACTACCAAATCCACTCATACATTACATTACTTTGCATATTTTATTAGCCTCTGACAACTTTAGATGCTATGACCATTTGATAAAATAAAAACAGGCCAAAATTTTACTTTTATATTTTGTGTGTGTGTGTGTGTGTGTGTGTGTGTGTGTGTGTGTGTGTGTGTGTGTGTGTGTGTGTGT
>NW_013667935.1:121253-129716 GCF_000517525.1 Limulus polyphemus
TCGAGATAGTGTAACAAGTAGAAGTGTGGCCTAATTATCTACATGTTATGTCCCACTTCTACATGTTACAGTATCTCGATATAGTGTACTATTTCTCTAATCTTCAGTTTCAGAGTTTTATACTACCTCGGAACTTTAAGTTAATGTATGAAATTTTTTTATTGTAAGTTATATACCTGAATTACATAATTTCAATCAACCTACATTAAAGTTTACAAGGAATTACATTTTCTTGAATCCACCAATGTTTCTTCACGTAGTGAACTTCTCATCAGTGGTCATAAAAAATGGAGCGGGATGCCTCCTTTGGCTTACATAAGCCACCCCACCCCCCAATTGTCTTAAAAGTGGGACACTATGATTCTTAAAATCATACACATAGTTTGTCTCTAAAAGCCTGTACAATTAAGACAATATATTCTCGAAGGCTTTTGTTCTTAATGAGAGGTAAGTGTTTCATTATTAACATGGAATACTTTTTTTTTATTATTCATGGCAGCCTAAATCATAAAAAGAGTGAAATTACATTATCAGGAAATTCTGGGATGACAACTCTAAAGCATATGTTCCTTGAATTAAAAATATCTTGAAGTTAATAGTATCAATACGCACTTGTGTATTTATGATATGTTTGCATTATTTGCACCCTTTTTTTATATGGAAATTTTATCCATTAAATAATAGGAGTTTGAGTAGTTTTTAAAATCTTGACAAAACTTTTATTCTTCTTGGTGTTACCTAACTTTTGATATGTTCTGATTCCATTCCTGTGAATGTTGTTCTTTCGATCATATATTTGTTTACTTAGTATACTGATAAACATTATGAAATATGTGATGTAAAAGTAAAAATGCACTTTCTTTCTATAAAAATAATATTACCATCTTGAGATACAAAATATTATATATATTATCATACATCAGGTTGAAATACATCTACTACAGATAATATAAAATTCAAAAAATGCCCTTGTCTTATTCAAAATGTTGTATGCTTTCAAGTGATCCATTACATCCATGAAACAAGATCATTTGCTTACCCTTCTGGCAGATAGCAATCCCATAATCCATAGCAAAACTCAGAAGTGATGAAATTATACCAAGCAGTGCTAAGAAGACCCAATCTTCTCCTAGCCTGGCAAAAGTGTGTTTCCAAAAGATGGACATCCAACCTTCAAATGAAGTCACATAAAGATACTATTTATGTAAATCTAACTGCAAAACCCACTTTTCATACAAAAAAAAAAGTCATTTTCAGAAACAACAACTTTTTAACTATTTTATTGGCTCATTGTTTTAGGTATAAATAAATCTTCTTCAAGAATTCAGTAAATCTCCTGAAGATAATTTATAGCAAAATCATGAACCAATAAAAATAATTCAAAATTTATCTGGAGTTACAGGTTACTCTTTTAAGAAAGATAAAGCACATTGTACACCCCAGCCAGCATTAAATATCTTTATAAACTTTTGATTAACTAAAACAAAAAATAAATTTTGGCATCTTTCAAGCACAAAGCATTTTGAATGCCTCGATGAGCTCCATGAATTTGGAGGTTACTAAAATTGTTAATGCAAATCTGATTATTCTTTAAGTTAGTTCAAATTAATAAAAGTGAATAATAAACTATTTTTCAGAAAATGTCATCTCTTATTAATATTAAAAAAGTTATATGTCCAAGACACGTAATCGACAATGAATATGAGCATAACTGTGAACAAGATGCTATTGGAATACCCCTATTCTACATTCTTCTAATTCTTGAATCCCAAAGGAACCAGATAAAGAATACAGTATTATCAAATATAATAGGCCTAATACTAATGTCTAATGACAAGTATGATTAATTGTAATCATGTTTCATCAACTTGAAAAACGTGTTTACACCATAACAATTGTTAATGAAATAGTTTGCTTGAAATATGAATTAGCTAATTTGTATTGGATTCTGGGCCTTTTTGATAGAAATAACATCCACGATCATATCCTGACCACTACTACAGCCCTCCTCAACTAATCTTTACATTTGTACATCACCTTAATTCAATCTTACACATACACGATCTGTACATTATAACATAAGCTTCACAAAAATTAAATAAGTTTGGTAAAGTGACCTGTTGAGTAAGGATTAAAGGGGCAACTTTAACATGTACTTAGAAAAATACATTGTATGTGTACTAAATACATAATTATGGTTTTAGCACATAGCTACTTCACTTTGACATGTTCTATTATTTTAGTAATTATGTATAAAAACATACTGAATTGATATATAGGTGTTCACAGTTTTTTTAACAACATACAATATTTTTATATCTAACAAAGAAACAATTTAGAATCCTTAGGTTTCAATGAAAACATTATTATTGTGTTTTGTTTAAATAGATATATTTTTAAGCTAAATATAGTTATTATTAACTGATGACAAATTAATTCTACAAATGTGAATAATAGATGCTAGTTCAATGTAGAGGATGTGTACAAATTATGACTTTGTTTGAGGATGTCTTAATATGACAATGTTGTTTGGGGGAATAGCATACATCACAGTTTTCACATACAATATGTAGGAACAAACATGACAATGTTGTTTGGGGGAATAGGCATACATCACAGTTTTCACATACAATATGCAGGAACAAACCTCTGCATAAGT
Organism: Limulus polyphemus; assembly: GCF_000517525.1. Taxonomy (NCBI): domain Eukaryota; kingdom Metazoa; phylum Arthropoda; class Merostomata; order Xiphosura; family Limulidae; genus Limulus; species Limulus polyphemus. The sequence goes on from NW_013667935.1 coordinate 123,913, forward strand.
AAAATGGCTAATGAAAATGAGGAAGCTAACTGAGTGTTACTTATTTAAATTCTGAGAGTATGGTGAACATTAAACACTAGTATCAAAGGCTGGGTAGGGAACATTCCTCCAACAGAAGTACATAACCATCCAACAGAATAGAGCCCTCTTTACTTTGAGCTCACGAATATCTGTATGGTTTTCATGGGTCTTACTTCTTGAACTTTTAAATCACCAGACTTTTTGTAAGGTTCTGATTTATTGAAACTTCTGAGTAATGAAGCAAATAATACGAAATAATCTCAAAAGGAACATCAAAGAGCATTTAACTATCATAATACCAGACTCTGAATAAGAAGTACATGTACTACTTATTGTGCTGTGTATGTTACATGTAAAGGTCTAACAAATACACAGTTATACAAATGGTGACCATTAAATAGCCACATCACATTACAGTTGGTGGAAAACCAATATATTTTTTACAACAATGAAACAATGAGATACCACTTGTGGTTTTTGCACTCCTTACATACTTTAATAAACAACAAATCTATACAATGACATGTACAATAAGAATCTACCAAACCTCACCGATACATTTCCTCTGCCATTTACTTCTGTAAGGCCGAAGATCCAAGCTGCTAAGTTTTTCTTCTTTTTTTCTTAATGCCTTTAAAGACTTGGCTCTTTGAGCTTCTGCTTTGGCATATTCCCCAAGATCTTCTTTATAACGGCCAAACATCTAGAAAAGTAAGCAATTTGTAATAGTGTTACATGAAGTATCATTTGATATTCAAACAAACAACCAATAGTACACTTCTTAACAAATTACAGTAATGATAACATAATGCTGAGCATAGAGATTTTGGTGAAAAGTTTTTTATAGATTGTGGCTCTCTATGACCATGGAAAACAAAAGATTTTGGGATACCACATTTGCACTGTTCATTTTTTTGCTATGTAACAGGAATTTACTTATAATCTTTATGCAAAAAAGTGAGCAACTTAATTTTGTATTATTAATATCATAGTTTAAGCACTCAATTAAAAGACTAATGCCAGGAATCCTGCTTCAGTGCCAAGCAGGTCCCTGAAATGAGCTTATTCATATATACAACACAAGTATTTTGTTAGAATGCTAGGTTTCACCCATGGGTAAACCTCGTTAGTTTAGTGGACATTCTCTGTTTGCTAAGCAGCTAAACAAGAAAATTCAGCATTTGGTCCTGTAGCAAGCATGTAAAAAAATTACATACTGTGAATATTCATGGCACATATAGAAACTGTTTTATGTTGCTGCATGCCTGCCATATCCTTTTTTTTTCTTCGTAATTATTATATTTATAAAAACTTTTTTAACAGAATATGCTTTTCCTTCTTCCTGAAAGACAGAAACATATAATCCTTGCATATTTTGCTTGTTTTTCTTCATAATACTATTTTATTAGTTTTTTAAGTACTGGTATAAGCCTAATAACTGATACCAAATATGTTTACCAGAGTTCCAACAAACAGATTGCAAGGTCTTCAATTTTACCTATCTATTTATTGCACAAATAAAGAATGTTTAGTCTACTGTACTTATTTTCTATATTCTTTACTACCTTTTAATTTCATACTAAATAATCCATTATTTGATAAAGAAAGTTCTATTTATGTTTCTTTTTATTGTAGAAACGTGTAGTTGCAAAATCGGAATATATTTTAGAATGTCCAAAGTATTAAATGTGTAGAAATCAAGGAAAAATAGGTGTAATCTACAGCAGATTTAACTGACTGACAGGACACGTTGCTCACAGCATACTATTATTAAAAGTTCATTAGTAACACAATGAGAAACCTGTTTTACATCAACTTTAGATGTTACAACTTACAGTATTATTAATTATTCTTGTGAAAAATGCTCTAAATACTTTTTACAAATGAACATTTCTTGTGAATATGTTCAACTAACATTTTATTACGAAGACAAGTTTCTGTATTCATTCATGAACCTTATCTTTAAAGTTTACTGTTTTTCACTTTTTGTATGAAGTATTTTTACGGATTTAAAAATGTTTGGTAATTAATAAAATAAGGAAAAAGGAGATCTTAAAATTATCATCCTCAACAATTAGTGAATTACTTATGCTATTAAGTACAACTTAACAAATGTACATATATTAATTGTTTCGCTAATACTAGTAGTAGTATCCTATTACTTTGTTACTATTAGTGTTACTACTAATACTTGTAATTTCTCGCACACGTGGGCATGTTACTTTTAGGCCTATGTTATAAAGTTAAACAGTAAAGAAATGGAATAACTTACCAATGTGTGCTCATAACCAAGGGTATTTTTCTCTTTTCCACTTTCTTCCGTCATGTTTGAAAACTTCGTAGCCCTTTACAAAAAATAAACTATTTCCTCTTGACAATATTTTGAGTTTGCGCTTATGCTACCTGCACATAGATGTAATCATATATACTATGATAACAGTACAGAGCTTATAATCACAGTACGTCTCGTTATATTTGGTTACAAAACAGCTAATTCATCAATCTACGTCCACAAAATGTTGATGACCATATGATAGCTTTACGTCACACAGACTTCAAGCACGTGGTCTAGCAAAGAAGGAGGTTTTTTCATGATGTATCAGGTCGGTCTTTCTCTTCGTGAATCAGATTAACACTGTAAAATATAAGCTTAAAGTCCTTACGTAAAGATATGTTTCTGGTTTCTAGAACATATAACTGTAAAGCGTACACTGTAATATAATCGAAAACAACAAGAAAAGAAAATAATACTGCCAACCAAACAATTCACTATTGAAACAATAAATTTTACTGTAAGCTTATCTTATTGACACGGTCAAATTTTACTGTAGCAAATTGTGTAATACGACACTTTGTATTCATTTCGTTTCTTTTCCTGGCCACTAGGTGGCTCGTCTGTAAGTCTGAGGGATTTATAACGCTAAAAATCGGGTATTGATATCCATGGTCGCCAGAACACACTTTCCGCTTAACAGCAAGCAAACACATTCTTTTTCCAGTAAATTTAAGCTCGATCATAGAATTTCTAAAGCTATAAACAAATAGTGTTATTATTAATAACGACAATAAAACCAAGAAACAGAATATTAGGCTCACTGAAATAAAATATAAAAACTTACAAACACTTAAAACTGCAATAACCTCATCTTCCAGTGTTTATTTCATTTTTGGTATGGTATAAATATTGTGGTATTGGTACCTTATGCGACATATAAGCTGAGAAACGATCATGTCATATCTAGGTTCATACCTAGCCATCACTAATTTAAAACTGCTGACCAGAGGGAATGCACTCCTCGCCTTATCTGAATACCGAGATTGACTATTACAGTCAATAACGCCTCGAAATTGAGTTGTTTGTTTGTTTTCGAATTTCGAGTAAAGCTATACGTCCTTAATTTAGCAGTGAAAGACAAGAAGGCAGCTAGTCACCACAACGTTTGGGTTACATTATAATGCCCCCACGGCTGAAAGGGTGAGCATGTTTGGTGGGAAGGACATTCGAACCCGGGACCCTTAGACTACCAGTCAAGCGCCCTAACCACCTGGCTATGCCAGGCTCTCGAAATTAAGAGTACGGAACGTGTTTGGCGGCATATTGTGGCTCGAGCTTTTGATCCTCCATTCTGTAGTCCAACATGTTAACTATTAAGCCACACCTTAAATTTTGTGTCAATATAAATAAATTTGCTTTCTCTGAACATTATTAATGTCAGATTTTAATTCCTATTAATTTTACTCCTCTTAATTTTGTCTGCAGTTCCATTCCCTTTTTTCGAATCTGTTACAATCAATGACGTATTGCTGGTAAAACTATCAATAAATAGAGTTTACAGATATCACAAACAGACAATTCTTTATCAAATACATTATACGGACACCTAATAATAAACATGAAAGAGAACTCCATGTTTTAAAAACACCTACTGAAGGACAACTGCTTCAAATAATCTGGAGCTCGCAACAACAATCTGAAATTGTTTTCGTGATTTTGAATTTAAAAAAAAAAATGTTCTATAGCAGCAATTTTTATAATAGAGCATCTATCAGGTGCATGATATCTTCCTTGTCGTTTGTTTTCTAGTTTTGAATTCAAAATGCAATAATTTTTTAATTGTCTCTGTAATTCATATATATGTGTGTTTTCATGAAATAAGTTAGTTTTGAATATACTGAATGACCAGGTAATATTATTTCATGAACGAGAATCCTGGATTTATGAAGAATGATGCAGTCCATCTTTTATATAATGGACCAGTTAATTCTATAAATCAACCGCATTTTTGCTATTTTCGTCACGCTTAATAATCTATATGATCACCAAAGTCTATTTACTACCTAGATACTAACATCTGCTGACATGCTGTCCTCCTCGGGCAAGTCATCAGAAGGACTAGTCTTGTGTTGATCTTGGGTCTTCTTCACAGAAAGTTTGGTATGTTAGCCACTCAACAGGGATCTTTCCCGTTAGAACTTGAGTCAACTAATAACATTAATGTTTCCAACAGATGGATCAAGGTTTTGCTGTCTTTGCCAAGTTATCTGAGTGTGCTACCAGTTAATTAAGTATACAAGGCTACTTTCATCTTTCTTTTTCTCGTGTGTGATTCATTTAATACTATAATATTATTTCGTTTTATGGTATAGTCTTCTTAGCTGGCTTGATGGGCTATTGTACATCTAACATGCTCCTGAATTCTAGCATTTGTTGGTCTTTATAGTTTCATCGTTGTATTGGAATTCACATTCACAGTGAATATTGTAAATGGTGTTTTTTTCCCTCTATTATGGGGCTTAGATGGTTTGGTGTGTATTACCTGCAATCATATTGTGTTGGGGCTTCTGAAGATACTTTATATATATATATATATATATTCTCTTCATATTTTCAGAGAGGCCTTTCATATGGTAGTATGGCTTTACATTTCTTCCTTTTCATTCTTAGTGTTTATATTCTTTATCAAATGTTCTGGGTAACCACTTTAAGAGGTGTTATAGTGACTTCTTTCTCTTCCTTTCTTTTAGCATCTTACAAAATGCAAATATTGTATTTTCTAGGAACTTAGCAGCCTAAGATGCCGGGCTTTACACTGTTAGGGTGATTTGATTCACAGTCGAGGTATTCATCGCTTGTGGATTTCCTGTACCCTCCTGTTGAATACGAGTTATATGTCTCAGTAATCATCACGTCGAGGAATGGGAGATAGTTATGTTGCAGGATATTTTAAATTCGGGGGGTTCATGAATTCTTGAATCTTATTTGAGTGTGTGTCCATATACGAATGTGTCGTTAAACTATTTGAGCTAAAATATTCAATTAGTTGATTCAAATTTTATTTAATGCAGAACACCTGGTTACCCGACTTTCTATCAAAGAGAGGTAGGATCGAATTCCAGCAATTTCAACATAGAGCAAATATTTCTCAGGATTTCCCTAAAGACGGCAGCAGATTAGCAGCCGAAAAGTAGGATAAAAACCAATTAGTAACAAGTATATACTTAAAAAATAGTTACTAATAATAATTAGATTTAAGGGATTGTATCCGCTAATAATCACGACAACGATTGGTACCCAATCGCCACAGTCTTACCGAAGTACTCATTTATTTTTAAACTAGAACAAAACAGTAAAATCTCTGGATTTTGAAAAATATCGTACTTCAAACTGAAACATAAACCTAGGTAATCATAACAAATAGGCCCGGCATGGCCAGGTGGTTAAGGCACTCGACTCGCAATCTGAGGGTCGCGGGTTCGAATCCCCGTCTCACCAAACATGCTTG
>NW_013667935.1:129737-138720 GCF_000517525.1 Limulus polyphemus
TAGCTTTGCGCGAAATTCAAAAACAAACAAACAAACAAACATAACAAATAAATTAATGTGAATAATTACTCATTCATATATTAATATGTAAGCCAATCAACCAATATATTTAAGTGTGAGTATGCAAACTTTGTTGATAATCTGGACTGACCAGCCAAAACAAATTATCCGAGCCACTGATTCTCAGAAAAATTGTATTTGCATTTATAGCAAAGCTACTCAGGTTAACTGGCGCAGACCCTAAGCACACTACCACTCCCAATCCAGACTAATAGATTGACTGTCATTCCTGTAACACAAACACAACTTATAGCGATGGGAATATTTTGTGTTATCGCATAAATTCGAATCCGGTTCGCCAACTCCAAAATCCAGAATTCTAGCATAGGGCCAAACCACGCCATATTGCACACTTCCGGAAGAAGTAAGCACTATCTAATTATTAACCTCTACTTACCTTTCTCTCGTTGTTGTTTTGACGTTTAAAATACGTTTATTTGTTTATTTCTCTCAAGGAAAACTTCAATTTTTACCAACATCATTATTTTCGTCCGGTTTTGCTTTGTTTGTTTGGTTGTGTTGAATTTCGCGCAAAGCTACACGAGGGCTATCTGCGCTAGCCGTCCCTAATTTAGTAGTGTAAGACTAGAGGGAAGGCAGCTAGTTAGCACCACCCACCGCCAACTCTTGGGCTACTCTTTTAACAACGAATAGTGGGATTGGTTGCCACATTATAACGCTCCCACGGCTGAAAGGGCGAGCCTGTTTGGTGAGACGGGGGATTCGAACCAGCGACCCTCAGCCTGCGAGACAAGCGCACTGACCACCTGGCCATGCCGAACCTGGGTTTTGCTTACAGAAGTACACTAGGCTTTATACATAAAATACTAATGACGTGAAGGGTATACAGCAGAATCCAAGATATACATCAGCGATTGAAATACAAAGAACGTTGGGGAAGTTAGCACTTTTTCAGTGAATATATACATCACGTTAAGATACAGTGAGTATGGAATCTTTCCCGTTAACAGGAAAGCTTGATCTATCGCTGTATATTGACGTTACGTATATATTAACAGGAAAGATTGATCCCCCGCTGTATATTAATGTCACGTATATATTAATATATACGTAACGTCAATATACAGTGGGGGATGAATAGTTGTATTATGTTGAAATAGTCATAAAGATTAAAGTAAGGAGGTCATTGACCTAAACTGACATTCCCAGGACATTAGTTTTCTCAATGACAATTTAAAAGTACTTTTTAATATCTATTTCGTTTGTTCGGTGAGGAGTTGAAATAGAGGATTCTAATCATTCTTTGATATCTCAACTTTCAAAAGATTTAGCCGGAAGGTTTGTGTCATTTCAGGAGAGAATTTTAGTTGCTTTGGTTTTATTTTGGTATTTCTTCTTTTGCATTTTGTGTAAAACGTGTTTAACTTAGTATTCAATTAAACATGTATTTTTTCAATAATTACTGCATAATCACTAATATGTATCTCTAATAATGTTTAATGTATTCTGTATCTGTTTATATGTACTGAAATAATGTAGTGAAAAGAAAGTTGCTTTTACTTGGTTTCAAGATCTCTGGAGTTGTTTTTGGAAAAAAGACACTCATGTACCAGAGAGAAATGTACTACCCTAGGTACTTTATCACCAACATAACTGTATCTTTACAATATGATAAATAAGGGCATAGTAGAGAGGTATAAGTTAAAAACGACGACTTCAAAGCTGAACAAAACCTCAGTACGTACTAGATCACACACGTATGTGTGAAGGTAAAACAATGTTAGCTAGAACATGAAAACCAAGATATGAACAACTGTTAGAGCATTATACACCTTAACCTTAATTAGGGCAATAAAATATGAATAATAATTCAATAGTTAGAGCAACAAAATCAAATATATTCTTTCACACTTGACGACCACAAATAAAAGTGATGTAGAAATGAAACAAGACCTTGTGGTTAGTGTGCCCAGACTGTGAATATGAGGATTCATGGTTCGTTACTCTATGCTACAAATGAGTGTTCTGTGTTACACGGTTTATACTGCCTGACGAAGAGCTTCTGCACGAAACGTTGCAAGTAATAATAAAAAAGTTTTATTATAGACGTGTGTTTTAAATTTTTTAAACATTGTTTTCATTATACATACGTATATATATGCATGTTTTTGGAGTAGGCCAATTAAACCTGATAAGGACCAGTTAGAATTTTTATGAAGGACCGGTTAGAAACATAGTACTGTTGACTAGCTGCCTTTCCTCTAATCTATCAGATGGAAATTAGGGACGGCTATGTGTAAACAGTCTTTGTGTATGTCTGCTCGAAATCCTGAAACAACTAAAAACAAATGAAAGATTGCCATTAATCAAACCGATGAGACAAACACTAAGCCTAGTATTTATTGTATGTTATCTTTCTGTTCAATGCACAGATAAGTATATTCAGGCATGTCATAATTATGGTATAATGTATAAATTTTTAGCCATGATATGATTCTGCAATACTTATATACATATTCAAGCATGTCATATTCTGTTATATCTATATAAATATTTAGGCATATCGTGATTCAAGTATACCTGCATAAATATTTAATCATGTCATGATTATACTATACCTGTATAAATATTGTAGAATGTCATGATTCTACTATAACTGTAAAAATATTCAGGCATGTCATGATTCAAGTATACCTGCATAAATATTTAGGCATGTCGTGATTATACTATACCTGTATAAATATTTAATCATGTCATGATTCCAGTATACCTGTATAAATATTCAGATATGTCGATTCAAATATGTCTGTATAAATGTTGTAGAATGTCATGATTCTGCTATTTATCTATAAATATTCAGACATGTCATGATTCTACTATAACTGTACAAATATTAAGGCATGTCATGATTCTAGTATGCCTATATAAATATTCACTTATGTCATGTGTAGCACAGGACTGCACTTTGTGTTAGCCCTACCATTAGCTTCTATCTTAATATTTTCGAAATTTCTGTATTTTGTTTCACTTCAGTTTGGACGCAGAGAGTTGTTCAAATAAGTAACTCGAACTTTTCTTTTCTCTGGTGCACACGAGACGTAAATTCACTAATTGGCAGTTAGCCATGTTTCCTTATATAAAAGGTAGCTCATGGCGTTTTGTTAGTGGGGGTTATCTTTTCTGTCGGCGAATCAGATAGTAACCAGGATCTTCCATGCTCTTGTGCTCGAATCACCGTGGAACTATGGAGTTGCGTGGCCTACTTTTTATGTTATTGTGATTTATATTTAAAGCCATGTTTGTCCATGTGAGAGTAACTTTTGACTTCAACCCTTTACTTTCACTTCCAGCTGAGCTGCGGATTGTGTAGACTTTAACTTTTGAGATATTTAGGGTTTGATTTTCCTTTAAACTTAACTTTGGGTTTTAGTTTAGTATTGGTTCATATTTTGCATTTAAAATTTCTTTTCGTGTAGTTTACATGGGAGAGCATGCTGAACTGGTAAGAGAAACTATTAAATGTTTCTACACTCTTCTCTTGCCACTTGCCCTTGTCTTTTGTATTCTAGTGTTGTTGTTTTACTTTGTTGGTTACAAGAAGATTGTGGTTGCAACTATTTGAGTTTTGACTCTTTCTTTGTGACAATCTCAATTGGTTTGGTTTGTTTTGAACTTCGTGCAAAGCTACACGAGGGCTATCTGCGCTAGCCGTCCCCACTTGAGCAGTGAAAGACTAGAGGGAAGGCAGCTAGTCATCACCACCCACCGCCAACTTTTGGGCTACTCTTTTACCAACGAATAGTGGGATTCACCGTCACATTATAACAACCCTACAGCTGAAAGGGCAAGCATGTTTGGTGGGATGGAGATTCGAACCCACGACTCTCAGATTGCGAGTGAAGCGCCCTAACCACCTGGCCATGCCGGGCCAACTCAATTGAAGTTTGGTTAAAAATATGATACAATCTCAGTAATTCAATATTGTTTGAGCCTCCAGTCATCTGGCCCTGATTGACAAATCTGAGTTATCCATAGCCTGAGGTGCCAAATTTTTCTGGCTTTGCATGATGCAAGTACTGGAAGCCACCAAGATGCTACTTGCACTAGTGCTAGCATCTAATGATGATTCTACTGACCAGGTTTGAATCGTGGTATTTAGTACTGGTGCCAGAACTGCACCAAGCGCAAGCCCAGAGGAAAAACCCAACTAGACAGGATGAGCTCCAGCAGTCGATTGCTAGTTCTCCTCTGCAGAGAATAGACCAGGATATTGTTGGTCCCTTCCCCAAGACCAACTGAGAATAGTCCTGTATATTATTGGTCCCTTCCCCAAGGCCAAGTGAGAATAGTCCTGGATATTGTTGGTCCCTTCCCCAAGACCAACTGAGAATAGTCCTGTATATTATTGGTCCTTTCCCCAAGGCCAAGTGAGAATAGTCCTGGATATTGTTGGTCCCTTCCCCAAGACCAAGTGAGGTAATTGTCCTGGATATTGTTGGTTCCCTTCTCCAATACCAAGTAAGGTAATTGTCCAGGATATTGTTGGTCCCTTCCCCAAGACCAAGTGAGGTAATTGTCCTGGATATTGTTGGTTCCCTTCCCCAAGACCAAGTGAGGTAATTGTCCTGGATATTGTTGGTTCCCTTCCCCAAGACCAAGTGAGGTAATTGTCCTGGATATTGTTGGTTCCCTTCTCCAAGACCAAGTAAGGTAATTGTCCAGGATATTGTTGGTCCCTTCCCCAAGACCAAGTTAGGTAATTGTCCAGGATATTGTTGGTCTCTTCCCCAAGACCAAGTGAGGTAATTGTCCTGGATATTGTTGGATCCCTTCCCTAAGACCAAGTGAGGTAATTGTCCTGGATATTGTTGGATCTCTTCCCTAAGACCAAGTGAGGTAATTGTCCTGGATATTGTTGGATCCCTTCCCTAAGACCAAGTGAGGTAATTGTCCTGGATGGGAGGAGAAAGGCAGCTTCGCTTTTGGTATGTTGGGTCACTGGAAAATTTGCTGTTGTTACTTTACAGTATAAAACATAATAACTACAGCTTCTAGCAGGGAATTATAAACTTTGGTAAAGTCATTAGAAAAAGAATTTTATCCTCATTGGTGAAATTCTATTATAAATGATTTCCTACCTGAATGGAATGGGTCTCGCTTGGCCTGGTGGTTAGGTTGCTGGACTCGAAATCTGAGGGTCTCTGAAATGAAACACGTCGCCAAACATACTCGCCCTTTCAGCCATGGAGGCATTATAACGTAACGGTCAATTCCAGTATTCGTTGATAAAGAGTAGCTCAAAATTGGCGGTGGTTGACGTTGACTAGTTGCCTTCCCTCTAGTCTATTACTTCAGAATTAGAAACAGCCAATGCAGATAACCCTTGTGTTGCTTTGAGCAAAAATCAACAAACACACCAGAATAGACTAAAATCCTAATAGAAGTTAACTTTTAAAAACATTCTGTTTATAATATATATTATTCAGTTTGAACTTTTTACTCAGTTATATAAATCCTATAGATTAAAGTACCTAAAAGTAACAATTTCATATCATTATAGTCACGAAAATTTAGGAAATTTCGAAATATCAGTTGCTTCAATTGGGAGTGACATTTTACAGCAGGAACACACATTCTTCTCACAGAAACTGCGGTTGAAATATTTAATACTGAACGTAAAATATTTAATACTGTACACATAATAAAAAGTATGACTAATGTGAATATGCGCAGTGCTTCAAAGAAAGAAAATTGGGAATTTGAGAATATGAAAGTCAAAAGTGAAAGTTGCGTATCTTCTTTGTAAAATGTAGTTCTGTTTTTTATTAAAATATAATATGTATTAAAATTCTAATTTTGGAATAATCTTAACGTACGCATTTACTTTGGGGCCAGACGTGGCTTTGCAGTGTACATCGCGAGCTGCGGACAGAACGTCTCGATAATCAATCCTGCTCTTCGGTAAAGAGTAACTGTGTATGCGGCAAGTGCGCCCGAGTGGTTGCCCTTATTCTGGTAAGAAAGCCTAAATTAGGGACTGCTGTGCCTGGGCTTTGGGGTCTCTGATATGGCTCTTTAGCTCACGTTTAGGCCTAAAGTACCAAATCCCCCCAACAAAACACAATTTGTTTATTTGTTTGAAGTTAAGCACAAAGTAACACAATGAGCTATCTGTGCTCTGCCCACCTCGGATATCGAAACCCGGTTTCTAGCGTTGTAAGTCCGAAGACGTGCCACTGCGTCATTGGGGGCGAAAAAAAAAAAGAAAATGTGTATCAACAGTAGATTTTATTTCATCAAAATATTTCCGCTCCAATAAACACTTCATCTGGGTAAGAGCAGCGATGGAATGATGATATCACACGTTTATTTAGTTTCAATTGGCGTGAATAGGCTATATGCTTTATTTGACTTATCCCAGCTGTTTCAAGAACATACCAGGAATAACACCTGACTATAGAACTACGACGACGAAGCATAGGCGCTTGTGAGGATTCAAACACAGTTAGTCTTAAAATCATAAATAATATTCAACGTTAAAGTGGTACACAATTAAAAACATTTTATTCAGGCCTATTTCTGGCCTTCAAAAAGTTGACGACTCTACATGTTTCGACGTTACAACGTCATCCTCATAACAATTAGTCTTATAGATGTGATATAACTTGTTTCTATTTTAATCAATTTTGAACACTGCAAATAAAATGGTGGATTGGATCGAGAAATTAAAATAGGGAAAGGAGTCTGTGAAGCCTAACCTACATTATATACTAGCACATACTTTATTATGCAGCTGAATTCATGATAAAGAGTTGTTATTTGGTAGATTTACAGTTGTGAACTAGTATCGTAAAACAAACTGTCTTTCAAGGTGAAGTGGGCAAAATTCGTAGTTTATGACGTTTGTTCTAGTGACTAAACAAAACTGATACGACACGCCATGTTTGAACAGAGACTAATGTGTTTACGTGGTCTTTTTTATATCTTTGTTATACGGGCGAAAAATATTAGCTCTTTACTTTCAGTACAATATTTAAAAGGTTCGTATCACTTGGTAAAGACAAAACACTCTACGAGGTATCCGACACTTTGATCAATTCTCCAGATTTTAAACTTACAAAATTTCAATCTTCTTTATTCTCGCCCTTTTTTTTTCTCGAATCGAGGGTCAAAATGCGATTTGTAATAACTATTTTTATGGTCCAATCTTTCCTTTCTATCTGCTTGGCTTTAAACATAAAACAAAATCAATTCGAGATCTTTGCAGAAAATCGTATTTCGAACGAGACACCATTGAGAAACTTCAATAGTGTTGGATTCATAATGTGTGCAAGGGAATGTGCCAGAGACGATCGATGTTTGGCTTTTAACTTTCGAAAGTCCAGTTCAGGATGCGATCTTTTATCAGCCGTGTCAAGTGATCCACTCTCCTATGACGAATCACCTGGAAATAACATCTATAAGAAGGTAACATTTATAATGTTCTTTACGTTTAGTAAACCTTGTTTATTGCATGCTGCTATGGACGATGTCTTTCGATTAATACCAAACCGTATGGATTCTAAAACATTTCCCAGTCACGGATCCCTTCAATAATTCTAACCTTGCCGTGAGACACCACAAAATTGTAATTATAATTATGGTATTTATTAAGCTACAACTAGGGATTTTTAGCAGTACAACGGCTGACATTCCCAGGATTTAGGGTATGGACCACTAAGGTCTGAGGTTCATAGTTTGGAAACCTGTTGTATAGATGAAAAAAAAAATGTGATACACTTTTCCTACTGGACACCTGTATGTTTTTAAGATGAAAAATTACCTACAATCGCCCTTTGTAGTATCGTAAATAAATCGGGTTATATTAAAGTTTATTTTAATGTGAAACTTGGCAATGGATTTATAATGGGGAAAACGAAGTCTAATAATGAAGGTGCAGACGGTTGACAAAACATAAAACATTTTGATGTTCAATGTTGAACGTTTCGGTAAACACTTATTCCATCTTCAGCGAAACCTGGAAGTAGTGTTAGAAAGATAGTTTATAAACTAAAACTAAATATCATTAATCACTAGTTTACTTAGTTAATAAGTATAGTGATAAAGGGAAGAATAAAACAAAACAAAAAGATTATAGATATAGATATATTGAGGAACAGTTGAGTTTTAAGAGTGTAAACTAGAATAATTATATACTTAAAGAGGTTTGTAAGTCGTTAAGAATAGGGCGTCTGACGTCTAGGAACGGTAATAAATTATTTTCTTACCGTTCCTAGACGTCACGTTTACGAAGAAGATAAACACGTTTCTACCTCTGTTTTTCCTAAAATAACTTTTACTGGCCTTTATACCAATTTTAAAAGTTTTATACCCAACTTCTTCAAACGTAATCTGGTCATATCATTGGTAAACAGAATTTTTAATCTTTGTGTGAATTATCGTATTTTACACGAACAAATTACTCTTCTCCACAAACACCTGTTAAATAACGGCTATCCGGCTGATTTTCTAACGAAGATTACATGCAATTACACGAATAAATTACTCTTCTCCACAAACACCTGTTAAATAACGGCTATCCGGCTGATTTTCTAACGAAGATTACATGCAATTACACGAATAAATTACTCTTCTCCACAAACACCTGTTAAATAACGGCTATCCAGTTGATTTTCTAACGAAGATTACATGCAATTACACGAATAAATTACTCTTCTCCACAAACACCTGTTAAATAACGGCTATCCGGCTGATTTTCTAACGAAGATTACACGCAATTACACGAATTAATTACTCTTCTCCACAAACACCTGTTAAATAACGGCTATCCGGCTGATTTTCTAACGAAGATTACACGCAATTACACGAATTAATTACTCTTCTCCACAAACACCTGTTAAATAACGGCTATCCGGCTGATTTTCTAACGAAGATTACACGCAATTACACGAATTAATTACTC
>NW_013667935.1:139505-140833 GCF_000517525.1 Limulus polyphemus
ACGTAACAGTATCATGGATTTTTATGTTCTTCTATGCCAAACTTGTATTCGAAGTGGGCTTTTAAAAAATATATCTTTTTTTCTTCAGAAGTCGCTACTGTTAATTGTTTATGTATTAAAATATCCAATAAAGTCCGCATTTTTAAAAAATCGTTTGTTTTCGTGTAAACACCTAAGGCTTTAGTAATTCGGGGAAAAATGTTTTCGTTTTTCTCAAGGGAAATTAAGCATTTGAAATGGCCTTTTCAAAAATAAAATTTTATTGTCAAAATTCTCATTTTTAAAGCTTTGATGATTTTATGTAATCAATGTCTATCTTCTATTTCGCTTTACTCTTGAAGAAGAGATAAACGTTGTTTGGAATTTTCAATATTACTTTACCAAATTTGTCAGATGTTAAAGTTTTATGTTTATTTCTCAAACTATTATCTTCTTCTGCTTATTCTACTTTTATTTGCAGCATAGTGACTCATAGAATGGCTCTGAGTTTTTGTTTTGTTTGTTTCAAGTACAATCTTTCAGCTCATAGCTCCATCACCTCTTGAATGACGTGAGGTCAATCACAGTTTTGGACTCAGGAGGTCAAACACGCCCCACGTTTCGTATTGATGGCGAACAAATATATATAAAGAAGAAAAAAAAACGGTCTCATAGATTAATTTAGTCTAATCCTGACTAAAATAAATCCTGCCGTGTATAAATATACGTCTAGTGACTGTAAGGTCACGTACATTGGCAAAACGAAACGCCACTTAAAAACTAGAGTCTGTGAACATTTAGGAGTATCTAACAGAACCAACTATTCATTACTTAAACCCAGCCACTCCTCCATTCGTTCACATTCTGAAACCACAGGTCACAATATTTCATTTAACGATTTCTCTGTCATCACCACAGGATTTTCAGACCTTGACCTCTACATTAAAGAAAGTCTACTCATAGCTAAGTCTGACCCTTAACGACTCACAAAGCTCTTTAGATCTAAAATTGTTCTAAATGTTCACACTTAACTCACCTGTTGTGTAATATATATATATATACATTGTTTCATCCGTCCATTTACCTTGTTTCTTAATAACTAACTAAACTAATGATTATATTATTATAATTTTAGTAATAATCATCTTTGTAACACAATTTTCAGATTTTGCTGAAGATGGAATAAATTATTTCGAAACGTTCGAACCTTGTAAATAAAATGTTTTATGTTTTATCAAACGTTTTCATCTTCGTTATTAAACTTCGGTTTCCCCATCATGCATCCACTGCCTAAAAGAATTTCAAGTGCCGCGGCTATTGAGGATTCCCTCTTGTATAAGGATTTGGGA
>NW_013667935.1:141751-147469 GCF_000517525.1 Limulus polyphemus
AAAAAAAAAAAAAAAAGGGGCAGTTTTCTGTTTCAAAATGGAGTTGATGAAATCAGATGTATAGAAATCAGCCATAAAACTTGGTTCAGAACAGTTTATCTGTGCTTTAAAATCTTGCGAAGATAGTACTGAAAAATGGTTTCTTGTTAACATCTCACAATACACTCAAAACAGGATTTTTGGTAAAGACACCAGTGACGGTTTAATTCAGTTTAATTTAGAAAGGATTTTAACAAACTATAAACGTTTAGACTATACATATCTTCTTTTTTTCCAGGAAATTTTGTTTGTTTGTAGTTAAGCACAAAACTGCACAATGGGCTATCCGTGCTCTGCCCACTACAGGTATCTCTGATAAGTCAAAACGTCTGTCCTGTTGGATATAAAGATTTCTGTTTGTTTGTTTTTTTTTGTTTTTCATTCGTGTATTTGTATTCCTATTTCTGTCAGAGTTAATTCTAATTCTCAGCATAAACTATCCGGACTTTGAGTTTTTTGGATATTTGTAACTTTCTGTAGGGCATCATTGTACCAAAATTTTTTTACATTTTCTTGTCTATTTCTTGAAAAGCCCCCAGTGGCCCAGCGGTATATCTGCGGATTTACAACGCTAGAAACCGGTTTTCTGGCGGCATGTATTGCACTGTACGATTGCAACTTGCTGATGAGCTAGAGATAGGTTGTAAAAACGCTTCCACAGAGAACTAAGACTGGAAGAAGAAGAATGAAATACCACGCTTTCATGTTAGATCGTTTTTCTAATGCAGTATCTCACAATCCTTAGATTACCTAAATCAACAGTAATTCCAAGTAAGCATAGTCATGGTATAGAAACCCCAACTCATAATATCTTGTACATGTCTCTGACTAGTTCTTGGAATGAGTATGACCTCACTCCAAGAGGGTGTGACTTAGAAAATGTGGCCAATCAAGCACATGCGCTATGGAGCAAGGATTGTAGCATATAATCTTTATCTCGACCTTCCCGTATCCAGTTTACAAGGATGTCACAACTACATGCAGAACACTAACATGAAAATTAAAAATAAAAGTACATAACTAATTATATTTTCTGTACTAGTTATGAAAGTTATGAATATATTAATACTACCACATGGAGTGCTTGTGATTTAAATATTCAATGATATGATTTTAATAGTTCATTCACATTTTTACATCTCTAAAACTACCTGTGGCACATTTATCTTAAGTTAAACGATAGCAATTAATCTAGTGTTGGTCAAAGTTACTTTTCAATATAGCTTATCTGTAGTTCGTGTTCAAGTATTTTCATTGTAACAGAAGTTATCGGACACCAGCGTCATCAGAGACATTGTCGGTGACGCATTAACTATTGAAAACTTTGTAATACCTGGAAACAGCATTCAACTAATAATACGGAGTACGTATTGAAGTTATTTGATCTTTAGAGCTAATCTTTTAACACGTTATGACGACAGAAACAAACCTTATAGTGTTATCTATTATTCGCAACTTATTATGTATCTCATTTGTTGTGATGCACTGTTACAATTTCTGATGAGAGATTCTTTTGCTTTGAATTTCGCGCAAAGCTACACGAGGGCTATCTGCGCTAGCCGTCCCTAATTTAGCAGTGTAAGACCAGAGGGAAGGCAGCTACTCATCATCATCCACCGCCATCTCTTGGGCTACTCTTTTACCAACGAATAGTGGAATCGACCGTCACATTATAACGCTCCCACGGCTGAAAGGGCGAGCATGTTTGGTGTGACGGGGATTCGAACCCGCGACCCTCAGATTGCGAGTCATGCGCCTTATCCACCTGGCCTGATAAGAGAAGAATGTGAAAAAGATTAATTTATCTTGTTTTTACAGCCTCCACTCCTCTTGAGCAAAGCTGGTATAAACTAACATTGGCGAAGCCTTGTTTAAAGTGACGTTCGTCATTCTTGTTAGCCCCCCAGTGGCACAGCGGTATGTCTGCGGACTTACAACGCTAGAAACCGGGTTTCGATACCCGTGGTGGGCAGAGCACAGATAGCCCTTGTGTAGCTTTGTGCATAATTAAAAACAAAACAAACAAAAACAAACAAACATTCTTGTTAATGTGTTGTTTGTTTTGTTTTATGCGCAAAGCTGCAGAACCTGGGTTAAGTTCGCCGTGAGGATCAGACCTTCAATTTTAGCGTTATAAATCCCCAAAGCTTACGTCTGAGTTGCTTAACCCACACTGTAACGTACAGATAACAAATCCATCTTTGTTGTTTAATACGTATACAAATGCCTTCATTTTGTACATTAATTATGTTACTTCCAAATAATAGTCTAAATTAAATCATGAAATTGTTTTTGTTGGTTCTTCAATTGAACAATGTTACTTCCACGTAACGTATCCATTTATAACTCACTGAAATATTATAACTCACAAAAACATATTTTTGTGCAATATAGACCTATTTAAAATACGACAGTTATTCTACTTGTACTAGATTCACAACCAAAGAAACTCGGGTTTAATGGAAAATAATTAACGTCAAGCGATTTTTTCTTACAATTGAAAATGTTCTTTAAAATCTAACTTAATTTAAGCGTATTTGAATTTCAAGCAGTCTGGAAATTTCTAGCTGATTCAATTTTTCCCCCTAGATTACCGTTTAACCATTGTTTCTTGCACTGACCAACGAATGGCTATGTGAGAATACATAATCTGATCCAGTTCTGGACCATAGTTTACGATTGCACATGAATCACCGGATGATGATGATGATGTTTTGAAGACAATACCGATAATAAGAAATAAAAAAAATAACCCACATCACCACTGCACCTGCCAGAATCTCGTTATGTTAATCATAATGTAAGATTTATATATTCAATAAATCATGTTGATATACTAAACATCATGTGTATTATTGTTATTATTATGTTCAATAAATCATGTTGATATACTATTAAACAGCATGTGTATTATTGTTATTATTATGTTTATCCATCATGTTGATATACTATTAAACATCATGTGTATTATTGTTATTATTATGTTTATCAATCATTCACAAGTAGCAGTATCCCCCAAAGAGACAGCGGTAAGTTTGCGGGAATACAACACTGAACTCCGGAGTTCGATTCCCATCAGTGGATGTAACAGATAGCCCATTGTGGTTTTATTCTTTAAAAAAACAAAAACAAGCAGTAGTTGAAAAAAAAAGAATTACTGTAAAATTTGGATAGTATTTTAAAATGTATTTTCTTTAAGTATGAATTAGTTCTGGTTTTGATACCCGCGGTGAGTGCAGTACAAATAGGCCATTGCGTAGCTTTGCGCTTAACAACAAACAAGCAATAAATTACAGAATTGAGGAAAAACAAGACAATTGTACGTTTCACAAATACATCACTTACTACGACCATGGTTTCGCCAGTAAAGGCATCATCAGGCATCTTATATTTCCTCAATTCTGTAATTATAAAGTTTCATCATCAGGCATATCCATAGTCGTAGTAAATGATGTATTTGTGAAACGTACAGTTATCTTGTTTTTCCTCAATTCTGTAATTATGAAGTTTCATCATCAGGCATATCCATAGTCGTAGTAAATGATGTATTTGTGAAATGTACAGTTGTCTTGTTTTCCTCAATTCTGTAATTATGAAGTTTCATCATCAGGTATATCCATAGTCGTAGTAAATGATGTATTTGTGAAACGTACAGTTGTCTTGTTTTCCTCAATTCTGTAATTATGAAGTTTCATCATCAGGCATATCCATAGTCGTAGTAAATGACGTATTTGTGAAACGTACAGTTGTCTTGTTTTCCTCAATTCTGTAATTATGAAGTTTCATCATCAGGCATATCCATAGTCGTAGTAAATGACGTATTTGTGAAACGTACAGTTGTCTTGTTTACCTCAATTCTGTAATTATGTAGTTTCATCATCATGCATATCCATAGTCGTAGTAAATGATGTATTTGTGAAACGTACAGTTGTCTTGTTTTCCTCAATTCTGTAATTATGTAGTTTCACCAAGTTTGTTTGTTTGAAGTTAAGCACAAAGCTACACAATGGGTTATCTGAGCTCTGCCCACCACGGGTGTCGAAACCCGATTTCTAGTGTTGTAAGTCTGTAGACATACCGCTGTTCCACTGAGGGGCGTATCACCAAGTACCGACGGTATCAATATATAAAACAGTGAATTAGTTTCTATGCCTACTTAGATTTATCATTTAAATGTTTTAATTCATCATCGTGATGTAATTCAGTCGCAAGTAAAAACAGTTTATAATATCAAACTAGATTTTGCAAATTTCTGTGTATAAAAAGTGGAAAGAATCACATAAATGCCACTTCAGTAAAAGTAAGAACACAATACGAAGAACTTAAGAAATATTTGTGTTATTTGTCTCAATTATTCTGTCTCGAACAATATGGGTACAGCATTCTACGTGAGGGTTTGATTTCAAGTAATATTTGCCGGAATCATGCTAGCCTGCAATAATGTCTGCTTTCAGCCCTCTTACTGGTGTGACCATTATATATTTTTTTTTATATATTTAGTATGTGTTTCATAGTTATAAAAATAATATAGAATGTTCAAAACGCCCCGTATTTTCTCCTTTTGAACCTTTTCTTTTCCTCTTAAAATATTTCGTTTTGTTTTATTTTTAGCGCAAAGCTGCGCAATAGGCTCTCTATGCACTGCCCATCGCGGCGAATCCAACCTCGGATTATAACGTTGTAAGTCCTCAAATTACCGCTGACTTATGAAGGGACCCCCTTAACATACGTACGCAGAGAAAGAAAGATATATATATATATATATTGCGACTAAACTGTCAAAATAATTTCGGTAATCTTAGTTCACCAAAATATGTATGTTTCGTTAAAGAAATAACAAAACCAGAACCAAGACGTACACCAGGTATGACGTAGCATGTAAAAAAAATAACGAGTTTTTTTCAACTTGAGTACAATAAATTCAATTTACAGTCAAAAAGATTTAAGCCTCTTGGCAGGACTAGTTGTACACTATAGACGAACGCGATAAAAAATAAAACCAACAAAGAAATTATTTTTTTTGTAGTTAACAAAAATATTAGAATGACTGCTTTCGTCATTATGGTCAGTTTAGCTGTTCAGCTCAGTTAATTTCTTATAGATTAGAGGGAATACAGCTGGTCCACAGCACCCAACGCCATCTCTTCCTCTACTCTAATCTAACTGTGAGATTTGACTGTCACTCTTATAACGGACACAAGGCCCCCAAAGTGCGAAGCACGATTTTTGAAGAACGGGACACAAACCTTAAAGCCTCAGATTCCCAATCCGGCACGATAATTACCAGGCTACGCCCAAACCTTCCTAATGCTGATGATATACCTCTGGATGTTCCCTTGTAGTTTACATGATAAGAGTTTAAACGTTATTATTATTTAAGACTAGACTAGAAGGTAGCAATGCGGTTGACTAAGTCAATCTACCACCAATTCGCAATACAACCGAGATCGTCTTAAAACTAATTACAATGTTTGCACCTGTATATTAAAAATAATGATAATCCAAAACAGGTTCTGGATCTCTTATCCAGTGAGAACAGGAGGTGAGCTGCTTTAGGTCCTTTTTAACTCCCTGAGTTTAAAAATATAACATCAGTATCACGATGTTTTAAACTCTCTGAGTTTAAACATATAACATCAGTATCATGATGTTTCAACTCTCTGAGTTTAAACATATAAC
>NW_013667935.1:148418-155102 GCF_000517525.1 Limulus polyphemus
TGATGGCTTAGGTGTTCATGGTGACCACAACTGTGGTTTTATTCAAAATATATATTTTTTCATTTCGTATTTTGACCTCATATTTTCCATTTTTAAATTAGTCATTTCATATCGTCTATAGTGTCCAGTATTATGGTTTGGATAGAGACATACTCAAAAAGTAATTATATATATATATACAACTCATTCCTGTATAAAAGTAAAAAGTAACGGATTGGTAAATCCCCGAATTTTGCCCCCCAAAAAAGGTTAAAGTGGATCAATATATAGATTTTTTTCTCTCATGCTTTGCTTTCGAAAACAACTTATTTCAAAGTGAATTTTATACGTTCTTTGCCAAGGTAGTCAGCAATGAAAGTAATGCCACTTTCCATTATTTAGGGGTTTAGCACCCCAACCGTTTGTTCGAGAGCCGGACTTAGGTGTCCTGAGCGCCCAGGATAAGGAACCAGATCAGCCAACACTACCCTTCTCCGTGTCAGAGTTGGGTCAGTTCTCATAATAGCATAATATTTGAATACCCTCCCAAACTATTTTGGCGATTTTATCCTCAGAGTAACAGACGATATGTAGATAACTAACGGAGATTGAATAAGATGCTGCAAACACGACGTTAACGCTATATATTCAACCCGAAAAATAGTAATTTACGTGCAATCAGACACATTTTTCAGTACTTATACTCGTAGTTAAAAATTTAAGGACTAAGTGGTTAAAAGAAATACATGTAAGACATATATAAGACTCGTTCTACACAACTTTCTGCATAAATACCACTTAAACAGCATAAGTCACCATATCAATATATACAAACTTATTCACACTGTTATAACAACGTAAGATATACTATTGAACGTAGAAATGATTGGACACCTAATTTATTATATCCGCTTTTTAACATACAATACAGACATGAGACAATTAGATATAAACCTATTGCACCATATACATTGACAAAACTCTCGTCGACAGGTTTATTTATTGTCACTTCCTAACCTTTGACAGTTTCG
The DNA here is from genome assembly GCF_000517525.1 of Limulus polyphemus. NCBI lineage: Eukaryota > Metazoa > Arthropoda > Merostomata > Xiphosura > Limulidae > Limulus > Limulus polyphemus. The sequence continues at coordinate 149,429 of NW_013667935.1, forward strand.
GATTTTTTAAAGCAGGCATTTTTCACTGATTTGCTTTTCCTTTTTTTTTTCTTTTTCGTTTTGCTACACCGCTAAGTTTCAGCAATTATTTTCTGTTTGTTTCACTTTCGTTGTCTTCCAACATGCATGTGACAAGTTCCCCGAAACTCGCCCCTTTATGTTCTAACTAAACGTCGTATATCAGATTTACTTGAGCAGTGCCTCCGAAAGTGTTCTGTTTCAAGAGTAAATAAAACCAAAATTAAGAGTAACAGATACTTTTATTTCTTGCTTTTGAAATTCATATGTCATGCTGTGTTGTAGCGTACAGACTACATAATCCTTCTCGTGATTCGTGGCACGCGCACGTTTCACTGAAGTCACGACAGAACAAATTACAACGTTAATCGTTCCTTATGTGACGTCATTTTAGTATCTACTGACTGACAGACAACACACTACTGTATAGTGGTGCGAGTGGCAAAATCTACTTCCTGCAAGTACCAAAAGTATATATGTACATTTTGGTATTTGCAACAAGCAGATTTTGTCGAGTTCATATTATATAAATGTTTACTAGCTTTGAGCTATTGCTTAGGTAATTATGTATACTAATATTTAAGAAGTCACATAACTTACATGTACACGTATTTAGTTATTATATTTTGTTTGCTGTAATTCTTCTGGTGAAGTAGGTAAATAAATTTAAAGCAATACTTAATTTTTGGTCTTTCTTCGAAAATCTTAGCATTGGGGTTATGTAACACGACTGCAAGTGAGAAAAAAAACAACTTTCTGTAATCATGATACCCATGTTTACATCACTGTAGAAAGCCACAGGACTGCCTGGGGTGACATTTGAACAGAACGTCTGATAACCAACTCTGCCTTTTCCTTGGATTTTCTGCTAGGCGCTGTCTGTTTGTCCTAACTCATACCACCTTATTCAAAGAATATTCAGTCACATAGATTTCATGAAAACAGTCATTTTCCCCCCACCCCTAGCTTCCCTCTAATGATGCTTTTCTTGCATCTCTTGATGAACGCATCTGAAAGAAACGACATGGAGTAAAGACTTGAATTTCTTTATTTCTTCATAACCAGGTCGCTCCCTGGTGAGTTAGTAGTTAGTATTAAGGCTTATAACACTCATGAAAAATCGGGTTTCAATATTCGAGGTTTGCACAATACAAATAGCCTGTTTGTGAGCTTTTTGCTCAACAACAAATAAATATTACCAGGTCACATATATGTACATGAATGTGTGTGTGTGTGTGTGTGTTTAGTTGCTCTTACACGGTTTTCTACTTTAGAATATTCTCAATAATTCAAGTTCTTGTTTATGTGAGTTCAAACAATCTAGGGTAAATAGATAGCTATATGATCTGTCTTGCACAAGAACAATCAGTAAAACATTAGGTAAGTTATAATTAATACAGCGTTAGGATAATAAAATCAACCAATATTTCTATACAAATATTACAGATTTATTTACTTTTTCACCAAAGGTAAAATTGAAAGTATAATCTGTGACGTAAAAGCCTAATGCGTTTCTTGATTGGTCGTACCCTCTGCTGTGAACTGCAATTTCGCCCATTCAAGACTCAACTGCACAACTTGGGCTGGCAAACCAAACAAATGCAATTGGCGTCTTATAATGGTGATGTGTATACAGGAGTTGTGGGGTTTTTTTAGTTCTTTTAAGTGAGCATCGCCACCTCTGAAATCCAGAGGTCAACACGTGCCCAACTCTTGTTTGCTGTTAAACACTGTTAAGCACAAAGCTACACAATGAGGTATCTTTGCTGTGCCAACCACGGGGATCGATGTTTAGCGTCATAAGCCCACAGACTTATCACTGAGCCACTTGGGGGGGGGGGGGTCCAACTCTTGAGACAATGATAATTACTTCATTACATTTAATTTACCTATATAGTTTTTCGGATAGATTTATTCAGTTATTTCTACAATGCGTTGGGTCGGTTGTGTCCTAATAGGTAGGCAACGTGCAGGACGGTCAATCCCAAGGTCCAGGGATCGATTCCCGATGCTAAAAAATCGCGCACCGCATTTGGAACCGTGGGTGTGTTATAAGAGTGATGGTCAAATATAACTATTCGATTAGAGTAGCTGAAGAGTTTTCGGTGTGTGTTGTTGACTAGCTGCGTTCCCTCTAATTTATCAGTTCAAAATTAGGGACGGCTAGCGTAGACAGCCTTCGTGTAGCTTTGCACAAATATCCGAAACAAATATATATATTGAGTGGTTTGACCATTTCACTTCTGGAACAACATCTTGGTGATTCGTCAGATTTTTTTTAAAGGGGGCTCAGAACTATTTTTGATCTTCAGTTATTCAGACTGAATTAAGTGAACTTACGAGAATTCAACTATCAAACTACAAACGTTTGAAGGAGTAGCACGGCTCTGAATATATAAGTTGTCCATCAGTTATGCCTCATGTTTTCTAGTGTTATGTGAACTTACAAGAATTCAACTATCAAACTACAAACGGAGTAGCACGGCTCTGACTATATAAGTTGTCCATCAATTATGCCTCATGTTTTCTAGTGTTATGTGAACTTACAAAAATTCAACTATATCCCTACAGACGGAGTAGCACGGCTCTGAATATATAAGTTGTCCATCAGTTATGCCTCATGTTTTCTAGTGTTATATGAATTTACAAAAATTCAACTATCAAACTACAACATAACACTAGAAAACATGAGGCATAATTGATGGACAACTTATATAGTCAGAGCCGTGCTACTCCGTTTGTAGTTTGATAGTTGAATTCTTGTAAGTTCACATAACACTAGAAAACATGAGGCATAATTGATGGACAACTTATATAGTCAGAGCCGTGCTACTCCGTCTGTAGTTTGATAGTTGAATTTTTGTAAGTTCCCATAACACTAGAAAACAAGACTCATATATTCAGAGCCGTGCTACTCCGTCATACGATTACCACAAACTTCTCACACTCTGCATATTCGGTAATCAATATCGATTCGTCTGATATGATTTCTTTAAGTTCCCATTTCTAGCTTGGATACAATTATTCGAATCATAACGTACATGTATATCATGAAAAGAATTCGTGAGGTAATGATGATTTATGGCATCAAAACTGGTTTATGAGGAACAGACGCATAAAGTCACAGCTTGCGAATGAGTTACAGATGTATAACGTTAAAATAGATTCATTAGGTACAGATGTATAACGTTAAAATACATTCATGAGGTACAGATGTATAACGTTAAAATAGATTCATGAGGTACAGATGTATAACGTTAAAATATATTTAGTGCTAAATCTGGATCATTACTAGTGCAGGTGTGTAAGAATAGGTCTGATTCATTTGGTTCAAAAAATTGTGATTCATGAGTCGTTCTCGATAAAAGAATACAATTAAAAGACATAAAATGGAGACTAAAAGTTATTAACATTTCATTCTTAACCGGCGAAGTACAGGTTTCATTTGTTTGTTTGTAGTTAAGCACAAAGCTACACAAAGGGCTATCTGTGCTCCGCCCACAACGGGTATCGAAACCCGGATTTTAGCCTTGTAAGTCCGCAGAAATACTGCTGGGCCACTGGGGGCCGAAGTACAGGTATGCTTGTAACAAGAAAACAAAAGAATAATACTTTCTTTGTTGTAGGCCGCAACCAAGATTATTTTCAGTAAATCTGATTGTTTGTTTGTTTATATATGCCTTCAGGTTTACCGCTGAGCTACTGTGGCTTTTTCAGTCAATACCAATGCTCATTAGAACACTTGAGGGCTGACAGCCGAAGTTTTAGTTATAAACATATTTTAAGAAACTTGTGTAACATATTAAACTACAAGACATTTTCGAGTTGAAATATGTGACAAAATGTCGCCAAAAACGTCTAATAACTTGACATATTTCTTCTCAGCCACCCCACATGTTAGTAGTTACCATTAATTATTTTATAAGTAGGCAGGAAAATATCGATGACCATTAATAATATTATTTTTTTTCATTTATCATTAATTTCTACCTAGTTGTATGTTTTGTTTATTTGAAAAATGTAAAACACTTGATCTGTTATTTTACAGTATGTCCTCCAAGTGAGTCAGCAGTAAGTTTCAACGCTCAGATAGTCCCTAAAAACATGACTTCAACAATACCACATACCAATATTTTGAATATAAAATACAGCACTGATTAATTTCTACTTTCTAACAGATACTTTATTCTACGAATGTGTGAAGATAAAGCTTTAATTTAGTTAAACTAACAAGTTTTAAATATTTTACAAGTTATCTTTTTTTTACTGAGTTTTTCTTTTTAATAAATAATAGTTTCTTAAAATTACGATGTATTTGAACAAAAATCATAAATTTAGTGCTGCCATCTTTCGACAGTGACTATAACTTATTATTAAACATCATCCATTATTCCATGAAGAGTTAGAAACAAAAATGTTCACTGTCATTAGTATGAAGACTGTAAATATATTTTTCCTTCACGTATTTTACTTTCTTGACGTCTGTCTAGTAATTGATGATTACATTTCTTTAAACTAGAACACTAATAAGTTTAAAATTTTTAAGAATTTATCTATATATAAAAAGCACAAAATATTTGTGTTTCTGTCTGTTTGTCCTTTGTCTAACTACTTCTACGTTACTAGGCCAATCTCAGCCAAACTTTATGGGATGACAGTTTGTAGCAATGAGCATGTTACTGAGCATTCACAGCCCCTCCCCCATTATTGCTGTTATTGAGCATTTATTACCTTTGACGTAGGTTAACTATATTCATAGATGACGCCATCTTTACACCGAAAAAACTTTATTAAACTTTCTATAACACAACATACACAGTGCAGGGGGAAGACACATAAGTGTCTTATATGTCTCAGAGAGTGCTCTAGCACTCTCTCTGGATGAATTCAATGAACAAAACGGTTGTCACTATTGCAATACTACATAAAGTCAGCTGAAATTTCTACTCCAAAAGCCACCATAAGGCTGGTATGAAGAGCTGTTTTTTGAGTTATACGAACTTCCTACTTTGACCCATGACCTTTCAACTTCGGCTCGAAAGACACTTTTGCGGCCATTGACCGTCTATAAATTAATCACGTAAAACACTGTGGAAGAATATTACGAAATAAATGTTGAAAGCAGATAACAGAAAGTACACCTACAGCAACAATCTTTCTGTTACTTCTTCGTACATAGTTACCTTGATCATCGCTCAGTGTATACCATGTTTTAAATAAATATATATATATATATATTGAGTTATTAAAGCTTACACAAAACATTTGGTGAAGTAATAATGAATACTGTAATAATATGTTATGTTATAAATAAACTATGTGAAAGTTAGGATCGTTCACCCACAGGTTTTTTTAAGTTCATAACCAGGACAAAGGACAGGTACTTCAGTTTGTTAGTTATAAAATAGAGGAGTCTTAATTGTAATAGGTACAAACAAGTAACATGTGGTGTGATTTTAAATAAACATATAATCTTTGGCATTCCTATGTGCAGTCTTAAACTTTGGCAATTCCTATGTGCAGTCTTAATTGTAATAGGTACAAACAAGTAACATGTGGTGTGATTTTAAATAAACATATAATCTTTGGCCATTCCTATGTGCAAACAAGTAACATGTAGTGTGATTTTAAATAAACATATGTACCTATTACAATT
>NW_013667935.1:155955-158725 GCF_000517525.1 Limulus polyphemus
GACTGCACATAAGAATGGCCAAAGATTATATGTTTATTTAAAATCACACTACATGTTACTTGTTTGTACCTATTACAATTAAGACTGCACATAGGAATTGCCAAAGTTTATATGTTTATTTAAAATCACACTACATGTTACTTGTTTGTACCAATTACAATTTTCTCCCCTTGGTAGCTTAACGGTAAGCTTGAGTGCTTATAACCCTTAAATCTGCAGTTCAATCCCAGCTGTAGACACAGTGCAAATAGCCCATTGTGCAGCCTAGCGCTTAAACAAACAAATACGTTTTATTCCTTTGATTTAATCAAACTAATTTATATATATATGTATGAGAATTTTGGAGTTTTTGTGATTATTGGGGTAAAACAATTTGATATGACATTAAAGACTGTATATTGTTCTTTCTAATGTCATTCTCTTCACTCGAATCGGCCCCGGCATGGTCAGGTAGTTAGGGCGCTCGACCCGCAATCGTAATCCCCGTCCCACCAAACATGCCCGCCCTTTCAGCCGTGGGGGCGTTATAATGTGACGGTCAATCCCACTATTCGTTGGTAAAAGAGTAGCCCAAGAGTTGGCGGTGGGTGTTGATGACTAGATGCCTTCCCTCTAATCTTACACTGCTAAATTCGGGACGGTTAGCGCAGATAGCCCTCGTGTAGCTTTGCGCGAAATTCAAAACAAACAAACAAACAAATCACTCGATTTTGACGCTTAAAGTTATTGCGTTTTACTTGGTATAAATAAATACAAAAGTTTTGTGTTAAGATGGAAAAACAAAAGAAATAATATACGTAACAGCACTGAAAAATATACAGAGATAGAACTGTAGACGTCAGTGTTAATAAACATTTCACTGTATTTTAAAATACTCGAAAATCACACTATTATGATATTCTCAGGTGAAACTGGTTTATACTTTGGAGCTTCACCGTAAAAAGTCCGCTTAACAAGAGGTTCTAACAAGAAACAGTTATCATAGAATAATGCTAAATTGATACTGACTGAGTTTGCGTTTAGAAATAACAAACAATAGTACATTAACAACACAATCTTTCTTAAACCCGAGACAAAAACACAGCGTGTGTTGTTGTTGTTATTTATCGAGTCAGGATACAAAGTCAAGTGGGACTGCACACTTTCAGAATCAGCTCAGAACTAGCAAGAAGTCCAGTTGTTAGCTTAAACGAAAGCTTGGTTTATTTGTCCAGGTGGCGTCACGACGTAACTGGTCACTCTCTCTCGACATTTGTCAATAGATCTCACCCAATGGGCTAGTTGAAGAGAGAACCTGGGGACTTTTTGTGGGCCAATAGGGAGACACCTGGTATGACAGACAGAAGAAGAGAACCACAGAAGCGAGCTAATTGAAAGAAAATTATTGGTCCTTCTGGATCATGTTTTTTGTGTTAATCTTGCGCCTATCCAAATTTAAAAAATTAATTTAGAGTCAACATTAATAATACAGACAAATGAAACCTATGATATGTTCCTTTATCACCATATTATGACTCTCCAGGAACAGGAAATCACTGATAGTGTATTAAGCAAACAACTACTATTGTTTGTTTTGTAAGTTATATTGTTTCTTAATGCTAGTTTCACTATCAGTATTGTTAAAATGTTATCATCACGAGGATTATTTCGCAATTTTAGCTTAGTATATTGATTTAGGACTAGCCTATATCTTCTAAGTTGGTCGAACTCTACGAGATACTATTGGGATTACGGCCGAAAATATCGCTAACAACGATGGTACACAAATGATGAACCAAAGCATTCTAATCACTATAAATTTTTGTTTTTTTGACTTAGCATTCTTCTTTTTATATTTGCATGTTTAATTAGCTATGTCAATGATCAGGTTAATTTATAGTTTTGATCTGTGTAGGCTGGTCAGAAGTTAATAATAACGACATATTGTTATTTAAAAAACACCTCATGTAGCAACATATAGCATAGAAGCTGCTATTAAAGTAATAAAAGGAGACAAACACACACATACATATATATATATATATATACCTTATACGTTCAGTTTTGCTTAAAACATATACGTTTTCCACAGAAATTCTACGTACGCTGTACTGAATGTCTATTGCGCCTCGTGAAAGTCGTACTTTGCACCACTGTATAAAGTTGTCTTTTACGTCAACATACAACAAAGGAGACATAACTGTATACACATTTGGCTTCGAAATAGTTTCTATTACTATTTAATATAGATACAGCTATATGAGAGATGAATCTATCTGACGTCTTTGTTTTTAGGTTAATAGAATTTAACATTTTGGTTATACGTTGTATGGTCCAAGCTAATGAGACAGCTGTATAAATATCTATAGTGTCTGTTGTTTTCAGAGACGACGCATTGTATAAAAAATCAAACTCTGTGAGTACGACGAAATTACGAATGTTACTGAGTCTGTTTTTATTTTTGCTTTTCTAATATATATCCCGCTAATAAAAGGTCATCCGGTCGGATAGCTTGAATTACGGATTCTTGCAGAAAATCACATGAGTTTGCCCCTCCCTCTGTGTCTCTCTCTTTTCGTCATGCACCATACAATAGGTCCGAATGACGTACGAGATCGGGTCAAAGACCCTTTCTATTGGATCTTTTTTGGATGGAAATGATGAATTAACTTTCCCACTCAATCACTTCCTATAGAGAGAGAGGGGTGCAGTCTGAAAACGTAACTCGCTGATAAACAACACAACGGAAATCCTCAACTTTAGAGACTCGGGTCTGGACATGGTGGAAGGC
>NW_013667935.1:159725-160585 GCF_000517525.1 Limulus polyphemus
GTCAACATTAATTAGTTTAAATCATTACTGCCTTTAACATTGTTATTAATATATCCATGAAGTAAACTGGTATCTTAAAGTTAATCTACTCAATTGTTTTTATTTATTTTTATTTTTTGCATGGTTGTATATGTTTTTTTATTTATTTTTTGGGTGGCTATATATATGTTTTTACTTATTTTTATTTTTTGCATGGTTATATATGTTTTTTACTTATTTTTATTTTTGCATGCTTATATATATATGTTTTTACTTATTGTTATTTTTTGCATGGTTATATATGTTTTTACTTATTTTTATTTTTTGCATGGTTATATATATGTTTTTACTTATTTTTATTTTTGCATGGTTATATATGTTTTTACTTATTTTATTTTTGCATGGTTATATATATGTTTTTACTTATTGTTATTTTTTGCATGGTTATATATGTTTTTACTTATTGTTATTTTTTGCATGGTTATATATGTTTTCACTTATTTTTCTTTTTTGCAAGGTTATATATGTTTTTACATTTTTATATTTTGTATGATTATATATATATGTTTTGTTTTTACGGAAGTCTAATAAACCTTAAGTTAAACTAACAATAGAGCTCGGAGACACAAATATTCTATCCTTGAAGAAAACAATTACGTCCATAAACATCTGAATGTAAACACATATAAAAGAATATGGAAAGTAACACCTTCACCTAAACACATATATAAGAATATGGAAACGTAACACCTTCACCTGAACACATATATAAGAATATGAAAACGTAACACCTTCACCTAAACACATATATAAGAATATGGAAACGTAACACCTTCACCTGAACACATATATAAGAATATGGAAACGTAACATCTTCATCT
>NW_013667935.1:161476-169711 GCF_000517525.1 Limulus polyphemus
GACACAGACCATCTCGTGTTGCACTGTCCGGTCGACTGCGGTACCGGGGGGGAGGGGGGGGGGGATATGGTACAATCCATGAAGCGGGCGAGGCATTCATTGACTGTATCATGACTACGAATTTGGAGGTGTGAGAAACACCATACGCAACTACTAACTTTGGACCGATAAAATAGAACAAACGGAACTGGTCAACAGTACCCATCGTCAACTTTTGGACCACTCTAATCCAATAGTGGGATTTGACCGTTACTGTTATAGCACACACAAATATATGAAAATTAGCTCTTTTTTCTTTTTTTCGATAACGGGACGCGAGCAGTGGATCTCGGATCCACAGTCTGACACGCTTACCACTGAGTCACTGGGTTTCTGATCCTTAAGTCGATATGGTAAAGATTCTGGCCCTTAAGAAGATACAGTAAAGTTTCTGGCCTGTATTATGATACAGTGTGGTTTCTGGCCCTTTAGACGATACAGTAATGTTTCTGGCCTGTATTATGATACAGTGAGGTTTCTGGCCCTTTAGACGATACAGTAATGTTTCTGGCCTGTATTATGATACAGTGAGGTTTCTGGCCCTTTAGACGATACAGTAAAGTTTCTGGCCTGTATTATGATACAGTGAGGTTTCTGGCCCTTTAGACGATACAGTAATGTTTCTGGCCTGTATTATGATACAGTGAGGTTTCTGGCCCTTTAGACGATACAGTAAAGTTTCTGACCTGTATTATGATACAGTGAGGTTTCTGGCCCTTAAAAGGTTAAATCAGTATTTTTATTATTTGTATTTGGTCTATATAGGAGTGTAGTGCTTTTGTTATGCAGAAGTGGGAAGACCTTATAAAGGGATAGCAGTGTAGTCGGAAGATCTTATAGACGGGTAGTAACGTAGTAGTAAGATCTTATAGACGGGTAACAGCCTAGTAGAAAAATCTTATACACGGGTAACAGCGTAGTAGGAAGATCTGACAGACAGGTAGCAGCGTAGTAGAAAGATCTTATAGCCGGGTAACAGCGTAGTGGGATGATCTTATAGACTGGTAACAGCGTAGTGGGAAGATCTTATAGACGGGTAGTAGCGTAGTAGTAAGATCTTATAGACGGGTAACAGCCTAGTAGGAAGATCTTTTATTGACAGGTAGCAGCGTAATAGGAAGGTCTTATAGACGGATAACAGCGTAGTGAAGCGGTAAGTAGAAAATTCTACACTCCTGCAGCAATTCATCAAAATAATAGTCTGTTCGTATTGAGTAAATCCAAGTAATTGATTCAAGCCCAGGTGAGAGAGAACAGTTTAGATGAACGGCAAAAGGTGTATTGTAATTGTTCTGACTGCGGAGAGAGATCCCTACCCACAACAAGTCCGAGTGGTCAAAGCAACCAAGTTTCTTGTCGTGAACTACAAAGACGATTGTAATGGCTCGGTCCTTAAGTCATCATTCAGTATCATCGGCGGTCGTGCGCACGTAATTTCCTTTTAAATTTCTCGAGAAAGTGAAAGTTAGTGTAATAATACCGGACGGTTATCGATCGGCAGTTTGTGTTGAGACAAGAAACTAGCGCCACCTACAAAAGTATTACTACGGTACTCCACTTTCCGGTCATGAAGTTTCCCTCTCGGCTGATATTGGAGCGTGCTCACCCTTATCCAAGAAACGAGGTGTCGAATTTGTTAGACATTAAAACAGAAGAAGAAAGAAGCTTACAATGGATCAGGAAACTTCGAGAAACTACAACAATTATTATATTCAATTCAATTACTAAAACTCTACCTTAGTTTAATACTAAAGAGAACTAGAAACCAGAAGGCCAGATACGTTCTATGATATTGGCTAAAGAAAGATTGGCCTTTTTACGAACTTGGAAGTTCTGCTGACAAAAGCTAGGTGAGTGTTACTACAGATTTATTATCACAGATAACGTAAAAGTAGTACTGATTAAAGTGGTTCTTCACATAATGTTTTTAAAAGTACGACAATTAAAGTCAGTACTTGAGACAATGGTTTGTTTGTAATTAAGCACAAAGCTACACAATAGGCTATCTGTGCTCTGCCCACCACGGGTATCAAAACCCGGTTTCTAGCGTTGTAAGTCCACAGACATACCGCTGTGCCACTGTGGAGCTTGAGATAATGTTATAAATAGGGAACCCGATTGAAATAATCCGTCTTATTACAAACATATGTATTTAAAGAGCGTAATTTATGCAAAATTAATAATATAACCAAACTGAAAACAAAACAACAACTTAGAATTAATGGAGATAGAAATACATTGTGAAGTTTTGTTTGTTTAAGAACAAAGCTGCCCAACGGGCTATCTGCGCTTTGCCCAATGTAAGGATCAACTTCACGTTTTAGCATTCTAGGCTTTGAAGCTTAACCATCAGATGAGAAATATTTGAATAAGATTATTAAAGTTATAATGCTGAGCTATTAATATGAACATATAACATCAATAATAAGCATCTGTGGAGCCGAAATTTCTCTTGTTATTTATTATAAAAATCTTGTTTAATTGTGTTATTTTTTTCAGTACTATATTTCATAACAAAATGTGATCCGCTGTTTTATTACGGAAAAAAAAAGTTGTTGTATTAGTCGGGATTATATTAACATTAGACACACGCAGAGAAAAAAAGGATCTTAAGAAACCGAACTTAGCTGCAACAATAAACTGGTTCTCATTATAGGTTAACAATGAAATGTTAAACAATGCTGGATTAGTATATGAAGAGTAATTTGAACACCAACTAGGGTTAACAAAGAAAAAGCCAAGTTATAGTCCATTTTTATTACCTTTCTATACATGTATACGTTCGTACCCACATATATACACTGTACATTAAATTGTATACATGGTTCGACACACAACACACATATATACTGTACACTAAAATGTACACACGGTTCGACACACAACACACATACATACTGTACATTAAAATGTACACACGGTTCGACACACAACACACATATATACTGTACATTAAAATGTACACACGGTTCGACACACAACACACACATATATACTGTACACTAAAATGTACACACGGTTCGACACACAACACACATATATATACTGTACATTAAAACGTACACACGGTTCGACACACACACATATGTATTGTACACTAAAATGTACACATGGTTCGACACACAACACACATATATACTGTACATTAAAATGTACACACGGTTCGACACACAACACACATATATACTGTACATTAAAATGTACACACGGTTCGACACACACACATATGTACTGTACACTAAAATGTACACACGGTTCGACACACAACACACATATATACTGTACACTAAAATGTACACACGGTTCGACACACAACACACATATATACTGTACATTAAAATGTTCGTACAAAGACTGCATGAGCCCTCTTCAACGGTACACTTTTTTGAGAAGAAATTTGCCTACACAGTTTAGGTGACACCTGGTTGTGAAAACTGCATACGGTTTAATCCCAGAAAGATAATTGCAGTAATATTACCCAAAAGGTACTCGAGGATATCTCGTCTCTCCAATTATCTTTCAAACGCATAAAAATTCAGCTGAATAATTTGAAAATGGATATAACTTTCAATCTTGAAGTTAAATGGTAATATTCCATGGTGATTACCACCATGGGATATTGGCCTCGAATGGTGAAACGTAAGTATTCTTGGGACATTGTGGTTCTAAAGATCTAGGCTATTACCATCATGGGATATTGGCCTGGAATGGTGAAACGTAAGTAGTCTTGGGACATTGTGGTTCTAAAGATCTAGGCTATTACCACCATGGGATATTGGCCTCGAATGGTGAAACGTAAGTGGTCTTGGGACATCGTGGTTCTAAATATCTAGGCTATTACCACCATGGGATATTGGCCTCGAATGGTGAAACGTAAGTGGTCTTGGGACATCGTGGTTCTAAAGATCTAGGCCATTACTACCATGAGATATTGGCCTCGGATGGTGAGACGTAAGTGGTCTTGGGACATTGTGGTTCTAAAGATCTAGGCCATTACTACCATGAGATATTGGCCTCGGATGGTGAGACGTAAGTGGTCTTGGGACATTGTGGTTCTAAAGATCTAGGCCTTGCCGCTTCTTAAGTTACTGAGCTGTATTTTCATAACTAGTTTATTATTTTGACTGTTTTCAGAGCAAAGCTACATAATGGACTATATATATGCTCTGTCTACCGCGTGGAATCGAATCCCAGATTTTAGAGTTATAAGTACGTAAACTTACATTTACCACACCGAGGGAGGGGGTGGGGAAAGATGAATAGTTCCTTATCTCCATTTTGAAAGATATTTTTAGTGAAGGGATATCCTCAATGCAATGCCTTTTGGGTGATATTACCACGGTTATTTTTTTCTGTAATTGTTTGTTTCCTGATTACTTGTTGGTTTGAGTCGATTTTAATTAAATTTTGTTTACCTTCATTGGCTTTTTGGTGCTGAATATTTGCACATATATAAAGTACACAACAGTTATTCTGATTTTAACATTTGAAAGGAAAGAAAAGCGCATAAAAGCCGTATCTCCTTACCCTTGGTGATATTTTATTATAATTTTCAGGCATCAGGGCTAATAAATAAAATTAAGGAACAAAATGCACTGTAGGGAGGGTTAAATGTACCTAAATCAGTGGCGGATCCAGGATTTTCAAAACGGGAAGGCGCGATGATTCTGAACGTAAAGGAGGAATTTTCGGGACTTCCCAGGTTGGGGTTAAATGGGTTATTTAGATTTTGTATAATGTTTGCTAGATGTCGTTGTTATTGCTTTTTTTTTCTTTTAATTTAATATGAAATTTCACTACATTCTTCCCTCCTCAAAGATCCAATGTTTGCAATTATTTTAAATTTTATTTTCAAAACTGGGGGGGGGGGGGCACCCAAACGCGCCGGGCCTATATCTACCCTTGTAAATGGAAGCGGTTGTGGTGTTCTCAGATTCACTGACTTCTCTCAGAGTAAAAAACCGCTGGATAACAAGAGGTTCGCCTGACTTTAACTGGGTTTGTCAAAACAAAGATAGTAGACATAAGATTGCACACAGTATCAATTTCTATTCACACAACACAGTCAAAGTTAAAGTTAATAAGACATTTGTTCGTCATGCGTCTTTACTGGAGAGAGGGATGTGGACGTTTGTTTAAAAGCTTCCAACAGCTGTTAGCAGTTAAAACTTAAGATAACTTAACTTCTTTTATGCTATTCCGGACTGAGAGAACATGACATTATTTAGCGACAATAATGACGTCAGTTTCTCTCAAGACACAGGCATCACTCACGTGAAAGATGATCATACTCACTTCAAAATAAGAGATGTTATATCCCTGGAGAATCACCCGAATAGCTAGTAAGAGGGATCAGTGCTGCTTTATATACACAAAAAACTACGTTAGAGCAAAATTTTCTAATAGGAAGCATATGCTGTGCCCTCGTTGACTGACCCAGTTTCGTGAGTAAATAGGATGAAAGGAACTTAGTGACTCCTTGACCAACTATCTGTACTAACAGAAAAAACTGAAAGTATATAGAAATCTAAAAACATCTTCTAGTAACTGAGGACGTAGTGAATATGTGGTAAGATTTGTATACTACATTTCTCCCCCCCCCCCCTCTCCAATTAACTTTAAGCCAACCCAGCTGTCCTTAGCTATAAAATTTAAAAATTAAAGTTAACCCATGTATTGGCAAGGAAATTGTGTAACGTAATCTCACCCCTGCATAACATTTGCCAAATACCATGAGAAATACAACTTTATACAGTACAAAAGATTAGTAGTTCCTACAAAACATTAAACAAATGTAATATAATAATACAACACAATTGAACATGCAAATACAAGTTACAAAAACATAAGTTACATACAAAAATAAATGGTTTTAACATGAAAAATGAAACACAAAACTCTTCAACGTAAATTGAAAATAGCAAAACAACGAGAAAAGCAAACTAAAACAAAATGAAGTAAGCTTTAACCAAAGATATAATACCGAAATGCATTAAAACACATCAAAATAACTTTAAACAAAAAAAATGCATGCAAAATAACCTTTAAATAAAATACATAAAACACATGAAAAGAAAATGAAACTCTTCATAAAGCACAATGGTATTTGTTAAAAAACTAATTTCAACCCCCCCTCCTCCAGTAGCACAGTGGTATGTCTGCGGACTTACAACGCTAAAAACAGGATTTCGATACCCGTGGTGTGCAGATAGCCCTTTATGTAGCTTTGTGCTTAATTATAAACAAACATTCACAAAAATGCGCGCAAAAATCCCTTTTACATAATACACAATGGTATCCTTAAAAAAGGCTTCACCTTGGTAACCTTGGTCTGTCTTTTCCAGGTATCTGTCGAGACATATACTATATACCCCCAAAAAATATCGCTTCATTATGCTTATAAATCATCGTATGCCAACTTATAATTATATTAGAATAATGAGCTTCCGTATTCAAGTAACTATATTATTTATTTGTTTAAACACCATATATTATTAAGTATCATTTTCTCTAACTAACCTGTTTGTTATCCCTGAGCCACCGGGGGAGGAGGAATTACTGAAAAAATGAAAGTAATATAAAGATTCATGCACAAACTGAAGCAACATCAGAAAAAGTAATGTGAAATTATAGGGTTTATGATGCATTTGTTTTCTTAGTAAACACCGTTTGTTTGTTTAAAAATATATCCTTGCAAAGCAGCACAAAATATTATATGTGCAGAGCCGTTTCTAATTTTGATATGATGGACTAGAGGGAAGCCAGATGGTCAACAGCACCCATCACCAACTCTTGCCAGATCGAACAGTAGGATTAAATCATTACTCTTATAGTGCACCCACAGCAACAAAGTGCGAAGCGCGTTCTTGAAGCAACGAGCCGCGAATATTAAACCCTCGGGTTCACACCCCAAGTTACTAGGCCACGCCCGACCCTCAGACTTTTAGATCTCATTGTTTAGTTCTATTAATTCTTACAACCACTGGCTAGCATTTATGAAAAAATTTTATTATTGTAGATAACTTATTTATTTAATTATCTTTAATTACGGTGTTTGAGAAAGACGTCAAGCCAGCCGCCCGTTAGCCTAATTTTTTAACTTGCAACAAGAGAAAAAACATTTTTCTTACTTTAAAAATGCCCCCAGTAGCACATCGGTATGTCTGCGGACTTACAACGCTAGAAACCGGGTTTCGATACCCGTGGTGGGCAGAGCACAGATAGCCCTTTGTGTAGCTTTGTGCTTAATTTCAAAACAAACAAACAATACTTTAAAACCTATTTTACCTGATAATCATTCTATATAGCTTTTTCACCTAACACACACCCGAAAGAACCACCTTCTACCTTTTAATTGCCCAAAAGAACCTTTCTTTTTTACATTACAACTGCCCAAAACAACCATACTATATAATTTAACAACAACCCCAATGAACCTTTCTTACTTTGCAACCTTTTATTTTACAACTGCGAAGAAAAAAAACTCACAATCCCTTGCAACTGCCGAAAATCACATCTTTTTAACCTAACAACAACCCAAAAAAAGCCTCTTCATACCCTACAACCGCTCAAGATAACTATTTTTGTTTTACAACTGCCCAGAACACCTCCCCCTTTTTACCTTACAACTACCCCCAAAAAACGTGTTTTTACTTTACAGTTGTCTAAAATAATCTGTTTTTTTATTCTCTGAAATCACCTTAAATATACATGTCTTGTTTGTTTTTGAATTTCGCGCAAAGCTACACGAGGGCTATCTGCGCCAGCCGTCCCTAATTTAGCAGTGTAAGACTAGAGGGAAGGCAGCTAGTCATCACCACCCACCGCCAACTCTTGGGCTACACTTTTACCAACGAATAGTGGGATTGACCGTCACATTATAACGCCCCCACGGCTGAGAGGGCGAGCATGTTTTGTGTGACAGGGATTCGAACCTGCGACCCTCAGATTGCGAGTCGAGTGCCTTAACCACCTGGCCATGCCGGGCCTATATACATGTCTTATAGCTCTTGAAAAAAAATATTTTTGTTTTACAACTGCCCAGAACACCTCCCCCTTTTTACCTTACAACTACCCCCAAAAAACGTGTTTTTTACTTTACAGTTGTCTAAAATAATCTGTTTTTTTTATTCTTTGAAATCACCTTAAATATACATGTCTTATAGCTCTTGAAAAAAAATATTTTTGTTTTACAAC
>NW_013667935.1:170545-171959 GCF_000517525.1 Limulus polyphemus
GATAAGAATGGAGACTATTTCATTTAATAACTGTTTTGTTTTGATATATAAATTCTTCGGGTTTTTTCATCTAAAAAAAAAAAAGCGACATTAATTTCTCGACGACCTAATACAAACATGTGCTTTGAATCAATATGGCGGAAAACGCAAACGTGTAGAAATCTAGGAGACATCCTATTAAAGCAAACTCTATTTTTAACTTTAATTAAGCTTGTTTCAAAGCGTGTTTACTTTCAAAAACACTTAAGGAGTATTGTTAATAGAGGAAACTAATTATTTTGTGGGCGTGTGGAAAACAAGCTCACGCTTTAAAAGCTGTTTACATATTTTTAGTCCAACACACCACGTTGTGCTTTTTTTTATTTTTTAACGTTACACTAAAGGAAAGGTTGCGCTATCGGTTTGGTATTATGGGTACCTTAAAGATTGCACGGATTTTGGTAGATAAGCCTAATGGCATACACAAAAGGCATTTTGTTTTGAAGTGGTGCCGTTAAAGGAATCGATCCGTTATGGCGTTGTGTAGGTGATTAAGAAAAACTAGTTACTATAGCTGCTCCGAACGTAGAACGCCATTTTAAAAGAAGATTATCCTTCTTTCCATAAGCAACAAGTCTTTTCCTAGTTTATTATATGGATATACATAACAGAATTCCTCCTTTAACCCATGACGCCAGTAGTGCCATCTTCTTGGCATAATCAGTAGCTTGAATATAACAATATACAAGTCGAACAACAATGACTCAACGAATTTGTTTACATTTCTTTCTCCAATATTTAGAAACAATTTTCTCAGTTGTCATATCTTTGGTGTGTTTCAAGAAACCGTTGTTAAAAAAAAGGCGTTACCTTGTTGTTGGTGTAATTTTAGCGCATTCTGTCCACCGCGGAAATCGAACCTTGAATTTTAGCATTGTAAGTCCGTTAACTTACTGCTGACCCACAGGAAGACAAACGATACCTATACTTATTTCTGCTATGAAGCATTAGACTCACAAACCAGTTAAAAGACGGTCACAAAAATGTTACAATAACTTAAGAGACTGATGTTTGTTTATTAAAATCTCGCAAAGCTACTCCAAGGCTATCTGCGTTAGCCACCCCTAATTTAGAAATTATAGACTAGAGGATTTGTTTATTTTGAATTTCGCGCAAAGCTACACGAGGGCTATCTACGCTAGCCGTCCCTAATTTAGCAGTGTAAGACTAGAGGGTTTGTTTGTTTTGGAATTTCGCGCAAAGCTACACGAGGGCTATCTGCGCTAGCCGTCCCTAATTTAGCAGTGTAAGACTAGAGGGAAGGCAGCTAGTCATCACCACCCACTGCCAACTCTTGGGCTACTCTTTTACCAACGAATAGTGGGATTGACCGTCACGTTATAACGCCCCCACGGCTGAAAAAATGCAAATGTAT
>NW_013667935.1:172656-174468 GCF_000517525.1 Limulus polyphemus
TAAGAAAAAAAAAACGGTCAACGACAAAGAGAAAAAAAATCCCTTTCTACCATTTACACATGATGCAAGAGTCCCTTAATATTTTCATATTAAAGTCGTGTTAAAATTGCTACAATATTGTACAATTTCTTTTATATTAATAAGACTTTGTTAAATTTTTTGTTATCGTCTGGTTGGTTGTTGAATTAGAGGGCGGAAGTGAATTTGTTTGTTGTCAAGCGCAAAGCTACACAATTAGACAGCGATATCTTAACTTTAAAACAGATTAGTTAGTGGCAACAATACATCTTAATTCAATCTTAATGGCTACCCAAAGCAGCAGCTCTGTAGCTCCAAATCTAAAGTTAAGCTGCAAAGAAGACAAAAAAAAACGTCTTATTGTATCAGAAAAAACCGTATTAGAAAAAACTCACATCATGGTAACAGAAACCATGAAAAAAAGTTTGAATTATTTTTCTGAAGGTAAAATTTCGCATTATAGATTGTTAGAAAATGCTGACGATCTAGCGTTTAATTTTTTTTTATCAGTTGTACTACATCTACTAATCAATACTCACTGAGCATGCCCAAACAAAAAAAACATCCGGTAGGCGTAATTAGCGTCTAAACGTTTGAAATAATTCCTTTTGTTGTTTCCTTATATTTTTCCAAGCGTCATTTTTGTTGTAGAATAACTTTATATTAATTAGCAGTCTTCAAAAAATATAAACTACAATTAAAAGAACGTGATTAAAGAAGAAAGATCGTGCAATTAGTTTTAAAATATGGTCGATTCGGATTATTATATTTTTGCCTTCAAATAACTAATCCAACAGTTGTTTTTTTTATGCTCATCATGAAGAACTTTTGGTACAAAGTTATATTATCCACATTTCATCATAAGATTTAAAATACGTTGTGTATAGAGAGCTTAAAAGTTATACTTGAAGCACTACATCATAAGAATTTCGTTAATGACCTAAACTAATTTTATTTGTTAAAATTTGATCAATAATGGGGAGTTACAAAACCAACATAAACAAAATATTTTGTTTTAAACGTCAAACGATTTCATGAACATTTTTTAATCGTTGTTAGTCTTACTTTTGTAACCTTATTTTTAGATTTAAAAAAGGTTTATTAAACAGTCTGTTCTTCTTATTGGGCCTCCAGTGAGACAACGATAAATCTGTAGGCTTCCAAAACTAAAATTAAAGTTTCAATACCCGTGGTGGGCAGAGCTCAGATAGAGGTGCGTAATAAAATTATTTTCAGTTATTATTATCCCCCTCCCAAGAAAAACAACAACATCACCATTTGTGTATGTGTAGTCTCCCCCTCCCAAGAAAAACAACAACATCACCATTTGTGTATGTGTAATCACCTCTCCCAAGAAAAACAACAACATCATTGACCTTTTTTTTCACGGTTAGGATACTATATTGTTAAAAGAAAAACAACAACATCACCATTTGTGTATGTGTAGTCGGGGAGGGGGAGACTACACATACACAAATGGTGATGTTGTTGTTTTTCTTGGGAGGGGAGACTACACATGTTAAAATGTTTCATGTCATTTTTTTGTGTCCTTGTTTCAGAAGCTAAGCGCAAATGTACACAAAACGCTATTTGTGCACAGTCGGCTCTAACTCTTAGGCTACTTTTATCTGATCAAATAGTAGGATTTGACCACCACTCTTATAGCACACCCACAGCTCCAAAGTGCGGAGCGTGTTTTTATGACAAAGAGCTGTAATTATGAATCGTTAGAGCACGCTAACTACTAGGTCACACCCAACCAGCTTCTTGTAGTTTATTTCCATATTTTTACTA
>NW_013667935.1:174853-181281 GCF_000517525.1 Limulus polyphemus
TTTTACTCTACTGTCACCACTAGGTCACACCCAGCCCGCTTCGTGTGGTTTTTCTCCATAGTTTTACTCTACTGTCACCACTAGGTCACACCCAGCCCGCTTCGTGTGGTTTTTCTCCATAGTTTTACTCTACTGTCACCACTAGATCACACCCAACCAGCTACATGTGGTTTATTTCCATATTTTTGCTCTACTGTCAATGGAAAACCAGATGGAAAGCAAGTCATCAGACATCACATTCTTTTAATCTCTCATTGTCCTTAGTTCCGCTCTAAGCACGATTGTTTGCATACGAGATAATAGATGTTGGCTTCTAACGTTTTTTGTAATTTTCTTCGCATAGTATGATTGGGTCAGTTGGGTCAAAGACTGACCTCTGCTGCTCCTTATAAGCTTGTCCAATCGTTTTTGTATTTCTTAGATTGGCAACTTTCCAGCAACTGTCAATTACAGACATTGTTTTCATTGCTATTATTGATAGATTCTAATTAGATATGTCTTTGAACAGTCAGTTAAATAAATGGTCTTTCATAACGACGCTCCTGTTAGAAAACCATCTATCATCAAATCCATTCGAAAGTCGATCGTATGTCCTTGCTCTTACCCATTCTCTTGTACATCAACTATGATATGACTACATTCTCTTGCTTATAGAGGACGAGCAGTCAGCTGACATATCACATAATGATTTTTGTTTGTATTTGCAAATAAATGAAGCGTTCTACAAACGTATGTGACAAGGTCCTGATAAAGAGGCTAGTCAATGATTATAAAAGTTTTTCTTTTTTTTGGAAATTCGCGCAAAGCTACACAAGGGCTATTTCCACTAGTCGTCCCTAATTTAGCAATGAAAGACTAGAGAAAAGGCAGCTAATCATCACTACCAACCGCCAACTCCTGGGCTACTCTTTTGCCAACGAGTAGTGGGATTGGCCGTCACATTATAACGCCTCCACGGCTGAAAGTGTGAGCATGTTTGATGGGATGGTGGATTCGAACCCGTGACCAGCAGATTGCGAGTCGAGCGCCCTAACCACCCGGCCATGTCAGGCCTTATCAAACTGAATTACATCTTCTAACTTTTTTTTATATTCCATAATTGTGTTCCTCGATAGCTCAGTAGTAAGATTTCGGACTTATAACACTTTAATTCGGTGATCGATAGCCACGGTGGGAACAGTGAAGATAGCTAATTATTTAGCTTTGCATTTAAACAAAAACGAATCATAATTGTATTTTTGACTTTATCTTTAATTATTGTTACTTCCCTGAGTGTGTCTGTACTCTATAATCAAAGATATTATTTTATGCTTTTAGTCGTATCGATAATGAAGTTTAATTAACATTTTACCCCCAGTGGCACAGTGGTTTCGATACCCGTTGTGGGCAGAGCACAGATAGCCCTTTGTGTAGCTTTGTGCTTAATAACAAACAAACAAGACAAAATTAACATTTTACGTATCCTTACAATACAGATTGTCACTGTTGTGAAGTATGCATTCCAATTTCTTTGAGAAATTAATATAATTTTTTATCATCAAATCAATCTAAACAGAAATGAAATTTTACAAACCTTCTGCAAAACTCTTATGCCTTTGTTCCTGTTTTGTTTTGTTTTTCAGTTAACTTCCAGGATCATGTGGTCATCAGGACGTACTAAGTTATTCCTCTTCATAGTTCTGGTGGGCTTTTTCCATGGCTACAGGTTCACAACACGACTCACACGTAGAAGTATGAACGTCACTGGCGATATTATGCTTGGAGCTTTGTTTCCAATTCACGAGCGAAGTAATCGTGGTCACGAGTGTGGTCGATTACAGGTGAAACTGTTTCAATCAAGTCACTTTTATAAAACTTATACCACTTAAGAACATCTTTGTGGATGAGCAGATGTTAAACAAATATCATGTTTAAATATAGGAAAGTACCTAATGACAGGTGTTCCTGTGCTAGGAATAAAAAATATAACTATATAATAGTTTCTAGGGTTTTGGTCAGGATAGTTACAGTCTCAAACCATTAGGCCTAGCTAATATTCCTTAGCATATTCCATTTTCTTTAATTACCTAATTTCAAATTTTCCGAGAGTTTGGGAATCGAATCCCGGATTTTAGCGTTGCAAGTTCTTAAACTTACCGCTGTCCCACCGGGGTACTTTCAGAGGGACAAATCATATATATATATATATATACTAATGAAAACAAGCTACCGTTGCGTGTTATACACTACAACAACATTAAAACATCTTTCTTCCTTACGCTGTCTGTGATAAACAGATTGTATGTGAAGGTTGTTATATCATCCATTTGTTCACTTTATTATATTTTTATATCATCTCCATTAAACCAACTGTCCTGAACTGTTAAATATATATATATATATATATAATAATTCATATGTTTTCTTAATGTCTAGGAGGAAGGTGTTCAGCAGTTAGAAGCCCTCCTGTACACTTTAAAGAAAATAAACGAAGACCCCAAGTTACTGCCAGGAGTTAAGCTTGGAGTGATTGCCCTGGATAGCTGCGACAGCACCACCTATGCTTTAGAACAATCTCTGGATTTTATTAAAGGTTTCATTGCAAGAAGCAACTACCATGAAGAACAATTCACTTGTTCCGACAAATCTATGCCCAAGTTCAGTAATGGAAATTTCGACAGGATCGTTGGGATAATCGGCGGACAGTCCAGCTCTGTGTCCATTCAGCTAGCTAACATACTTCGCCTTTTTCACGTTCCTCAGGTATTGTTTTCGTGTTGTTTAAAACTCCACGTGTCCAAATATGTGAAAAGTCTTTTTTTTTCTCTTTTTTAAAAAGAAATAGTCCCCTTTTTTTATTAGTTATACGTTTTACAGTAGTTTCTTTTAATGGCGCAATGGAAGGTATCGATATCTAAAGACCATGTGTGGCTTAGTGTGTAAAATGATCCAGGGTTCGAAACATGATGCCACTGAACATACTGAGCCGACTAGCTTTTGTCCCTATTCAAACTATATCTGTACAGTGGCGTTCAGGTCAAAATATTCCAGTTCTTAACAACATCTAAGTAGTAACGTTTGGTTGGTTTGTTTGAAGTTGAGCACAAACTACACAATGAGCTATTTGTGATCTTTCCACCACGGGTATCGAAACACGGTTTCTAACATTATAAGTCCGCAGACATACCGATGTGCCATTGGGGGGAAGTAACGTTTGGATGAAAAGAATGTGCTTCCAAATACAGCATTTTAATAAAAAACTTGAACTATGCTATTTTACTCTAAAAACTTATATGAGGTTAGAAGAGACTTCCAGGTGGGAAATGTACCAGTTCCGACTTCCAGGTGGGAAATGTACCAGTTCCTGTGGTCGTTCATCAGTTTTTCCTTGTAACATATTTTGGTGAAGTAAAGTTAGTTTCAAGGTTAGTTTATAATGAAGAAGGTCATAATTTGTAATTTCTGACAGGTGTCTCATTTCGTTTCGTTTCCACAGATCAGCTACCAGTCGACTAGCCCAACGTTGAGCAACAAAGAAAAATACGAATATTTTTTCCGTACAGTTCCCTCTGATGTCAACCAAGCTCATGCTATTTTGGAGCTCTTAAGGCATGTTTTTATTTCAAATATCCTTTTTGTGGGGGGGGGGCAAAAGTAAAACTGATTTTCCTTATTACAGGATAAACATTTTAAAGTTTAATCCACCCAAACTTTGCAATACATATTTATGAATTGAGTTACATTAAATCAACGTGTCACTTTTGGGGCATAAAAACGGTCAGATTTTGAATTGAACTGAGGTAAAAATTAAACTTAAAAACATGTATTTAAATGTGAAACATTTGTTCCTAGAATCAATGATAGTTTTATTTGACTTTTCTTCAGTTGATTTAATAGTAAAGCCGAACCCTCTCCTTTAAAATATCAAGCACTTTCGTTATTAAGTATTTGATCGGGTAGAAGGCGTGATTTTACAATATATATATAAGTAATTGTATTTATTTCGTCGATAAAGCGTCTTACTAGAATAGATAAACATTGACTTAAATATTAAGTAACACTAGTCATACGGTTTTATAATGTATGAAAATGTTCCCCTCGAAATTCAGAACCTCCGAAAATGTGTTATTTTATTACATTATAATGTCTTATAGCTTACTTTAAATATGAATGAAACATTTAGGTTGTTGATTTCAATATAAATATATAATAAGGCGCATTTCCTCGCTCAGAAAGAAGATATCTATAATTAAATTAAAGTTTTTTTGAAACCTCTTTGTCTTCTAGAAGATTTAAATGGACCTACGTTTCCATTGTATATTCTAACACCGACTACGGAAATAAAGGTTATGAAAAGCTACAAGACCTAGCACCAAAGTACAACATCTGTTTTTCCAATCCACAGAGCATCAACAGTGACCATTTCGTTGTCGAGGACTATGACACAGTTATACAAAATCTCAAACAGAAGACCAATGCCAGAGGTATGCCTTAAAATAATAACTTAATAAAAATTATTTTAGCCTCCCCCCCCCCCCAGTGGCTTGGCAGTAAGTCTGCAGACTTGATACCCGTGGTGGGCAGAGCACAGATAGCCCATTGTTTATCTTTGAGCATAACTACAACAAAACAAAAACTTATCTTTAGAATCTAGCGCCATCTGGTTTACAAGAAATTTACAGAATCGCCACAAATTACATTTTCGACTTGAAAACATTGTGGTATTACATTGCAGAGTTCTGACGGCCATCTACCATGATCAGTTAGTAACTCCAATTCTTTGAAAAATACTCCATGTTAGTCAGTATACTCGGTATTCTGGCTAAAACTTTCAGCGATCGTGATGGTATCAATAAATAGGAAAAAAGCTTTCATCTCCAGTGGTGCTCAGTAACACCGTTTACGGTTTAATTTTAGGGTTATGGTAAGCTTTTATAACAGCCCCTGGACACTCTTGAATTATTGCTAAACTGAAAATGGTGTTGTTGTTTTTGGTCATTTTTTAAAGTGAAAAACTACAGAATGGGCTAGTTGCACTCTATCCACTGAGAAAAATCGAACCCCGAATTTTCGCATTGGAAGCCCGTAAATTTACCTCTGTCCAACCTGCAGACAAAGTGAAAATACAAATGATATGTTGCTTGTAATTGGATTCCGCTGTAGTTTCATAACACATACAGTAAAGGTGTAAAACTGGTTCTTTGTTGTCTAATCCTCTTAGAGAGTCACTGTCCGGTTTCTATCACCTAACCAGAAAGCAATGGATAGAGGCAAACAAGCTGAGGTCAGGCCATGGAAGAACAGAGGCCAACCTGCATCGATGGGGTTATCGTGAATCCCCCTATATGCCCAGCATGTCAGGAATCCCCACAAGACACAGACCATCTCGTGTTGCACTGTCCGGTCACTGCGGTGCCGGGGGGATATGGAACAATCCATGAAGCGGGCGAGGCATTCATTGACTGGATCATGACTACGAATTTGGAGGTGTGAGAAACACCATACGCAACTACTAGAGGAAAGGAGGTAGTAATTCGTCCTCTCCTTCTAATAATTGGCCTCCCAGATGATGTTTAATTTATCATGATTTTTTCTACCACATTGTTTTAAACTTTAATGGCACTGTAGTAGAGGCTACGTCAACTCTTTACCTAAGAGTGAAGTGGAATTCTGCTGGCGCTCACCATAATACAATAATTCTAAATGGAGTTCTACTATTTTTTTATATTCCTTGGCAGTTCAATTTGAATAGTACTTGAAGGTTTTCCGCTTGCTGAAAACTTCGTATTTTATATACTGTGAGACCAGATCCTGCAAGAGATCAGCACTTATACTTCTTAAATAAGAATTTCACCACTAGCATTGGCATTTGAGTATTTCTAGAAATATTTAGGAGGCCAGTCACAAAAGTCACATCTCACCCAGTAGAAGAATACAGTATGCTTGTTTGTAGTTAAACACAAAGCTGCAGAATGGGCTATCTGTGCTGTGCTATGCCCACCACAGGTATCAAAACCCAATTTGTAACTTTATAAGCTTACAGACTTACCAACTAATGAAGAATAAGATAAATAAAATAAGAATGAAATTCAACAACTATTTACACGGGTGGGAAAAGTTAATTATATAGTTTAGTCTTGCATTTATCTATACAATACTGTATTAATTTAATAATATAATAATAATAATTAATAATTTAATAATAATAATTAATAATTTAATAATAATAACTGTTTTGTTTTTGATTATGCACAAAGATACACAAGGGCTATCTGCGCTCTGCCTACCACGGGTATCGAAACCCGGTTTCTAGCGTTGTAAGTCCGCAGACATACCGCTGTGCCACTGGGGGCTAATAATAATTAATAATATAATAATAAAAATAATAATTAATAATATAATAATAATAATAATAATTAATAATAATACATTAATAGTAATAATAATTA
>NW_013667935.1:181854-193579 GCF_000517525.1 Limulus polyphemus
TTAATAATACATTAATAATAATAATTATTAATAATTTAATAATACATTAATAATTAATAATAATAAATAGTTTAATAATTATTTTTATCTCCTAGTTGTTGTCGTGTTTGCTGACAAACAAACAGCAAGAAATATAATGACGGCAGCAAGTCGTTTAGGAGTTACCAATCGGTTTGTCTGGATCGGAAGCGACGCTTGGAGTGGTCGAAACAGCGTTGTCGAAAAGAATGAAGAAGTTGTAGAAGGATCAATCACCATTTCTCCATTAGTAAGGTCAATAAGAGGTTTTGACCAATACTTTACAACTTTAACTCCGGAGAACAATAAGAAAAATCCCTGGTTCGTGGAATTCTGGGAGGAATATTTCAAATGTCATCGTCAGGAGCTACAAGGAAGGCTGAAGTATCCTCATTGGTGCCCTACTAACAAGAGGATATCTTCGAGTAACGGCTACACTCAGACTCCTTCTTTGCATTTTGTCCGGGATGCTGCCTATGCCTTTGCCCATGCGTTGCACGATATGCACCAGAACGTCTGTGATGGAAAAGAAGGTCTTTGTGAAAGAATGAGGCGAATAGACGGTCCTACGTTTAAGGGATACTTGCAAAAAATAACATTCATAGGTAATGTTCGTCGAATCCTGTTCTTACAAAATAAATGTTTGTTGTTTTTTAACCAAGTTTGGAATATTCACTTAGCAAAAGCTGTTTATTTCAAAATTTGGCGAAACTGTCCATATTTTTGGGCTGATAGACTAGATGAAAGGCAGCTATTCAACAGCGCCTACCGCCAATTCTTAAGCTACTCTTGTCTGTTTGAATAATGAGACTTGACTGCGACTCTTTTAATCCACCCATTGCCATCAAAGTTTGATGCGTGTTTTTGTAGCAACGTGTCGCGAAGCATAAACCCACGGATTCACAGTCCCGGCACGCTAGCCACTAGACCACGCCCGGTCCGGCTGTTCAACTGCCCCAAGATTTTATCATTCATACAGAATTAATTAGTTTTATGTTGATTATGAATAGCTTTATAACGCAAACAGGTTATGTTTTAGTTTTACGGTCTGAAACTAGAAATGCAAACTAGTTTAGTAAAAAATGTTCAGAATTATTAGCCTTCAGTATTGATATGTATGTATTTTTGTAAGTATGGATGAATCTATATATATTACACTAAGTTAATCACTATAATATAGAGACTATAAGTATGTACGTATGGATGAATCTATGTATATTACAATAAGTTAATCACTATAGTATAGAGACTGTAAGTATGTAAGTATGGATGAATCTATGTATATTACAATAAGTTAATCACTACAGTATAGAGACTATAAGTATGTAAGTATGGATGAATCTATGTATATTACACTAAGTTAATCACTATAGTATAGAGACTAATCATTATAGATGACATAAGATGACTTATTTCCACAATATGGTTTACAATACAAATACCTATTACAATGCACTGAATGAACAATTGGGTGCTCTCGCTATTATTCATGTTCTAACTGTATAGTACCTCAAAAACCCACACCTTCAGAACGACCAACTTATGTACATCATAACATGTCGTAACCCTGAAAACTATAAGCCTAACCCTGATGTCTTATGACAATTATTGGTATAGTTATTATATATTATCTAACTACTGGCTCAACAAAAGTTACTTTGAGATTTACTAAAAACACAACATAGTAGCTAACAATATATATATGTATATTCATTAGAGTTGGTTATTATTCTGCCACTAGAATGCGTTATAGTAAGAATTAATAAATAATTAAGATTCCAGAAATTCTCAAAATCTGTAAGTTTATGTGATACATAACTTCCACTTATTTTTATTTACTTGTTTATATTACCAGGTCCCTTGAAACATCAGAAATAGAAACCAGTTGCTCTAGTAAATCAATCTTATCTGAAAACGAAGATATATATATATATATATGCCATTTGTGAACAAAGATCTATATATGTCATATCTAAATAAAGGTCTATATATATATCATTTCTAAACAAAGATCTATATATATATATGTTATTTGTGAACAAAAATCTATACATATGGCGTTTCTTTGTCATAACATATTCAACCTAATATCAGCTACTAATATTTTTGTCTCATGTGCGTGTAGATGAAAATGGCAAACCGTTTCGATTTCTGCCTAGCGGCGACGCTCCTCCGAGATATAGCATAATCAACTTCCAGCAACGGTCCGGAAACTATACCTGGCGAAACGTCGGTCATTATATTCGTAAGTATTACCTCGTAATGATTCATTAAACCACAATAACTTGGTATACAAACGGAGTGAGAGAAATATACTTTACTTTATCTATTGCCTGATAATGACGTCTGAGAATTAAGAACTGTGTTATTAATTACAAATATTATATTAATATTGACTTTAAAAAGTAAAAGAAAATCATTAAATCATGCCTGTTTTTCGTTTCTTATGCTATCTTATTGTAAAGTCAATTGTTTAACGCTCATATTTAATATAAACAGTTCTGAAAAGGTGTTAAAAAATCATACATTTAGTTTCCAAAGACAGTTTTCTTCGTGTTATTTTGGGTTTATTTGTTTGAAGCCACTACATAAGCATACATTAGGTTGGTTTTGGTTTTAGTTTTAGTTCTACATAGCAGAAATGTATAAAAATAGTGTAATGGAACTTAAAATCTGGAAGTGTGTATTGGGAAGCTGACAGTAATTTCGGAAAGAAGAGGAATAAGCTATGACCTTTGGTATTACTCTATAATTTCTATGATTGCTTACCCTAAATTAATGTGTACTTTTTGCTATCCAAAATTAACTTAAAGTTATTACTGACTGCTACTTACTGATGTCACCTCTTGTTAAGAGATGGGTAGTAAGTAGATGAGAGTATGACGTCAGCCCCTCCCTCAAACTTAGCTCTTTTTCTAGCACAAAAGTTGTTTTTACAAAACAAACAAACAAGTACTCGCAATATTAAGTTCTTATGAGTTGGGCGTGGCTAGAAGGTTAGGGTTTCGGGCTGCGTCTCATTTTTTTAATCTTAATTTTGAAATGAAACTAGAAATAAAAGACTTTCTGGAACCCTGCGAAAGTACATCTAGTTTTAATTTTACTGTTTAACCCTAAATTAACTCTGAAGCCAAAAGTTTGGTTTGACTGTTGTTAAGCAGAAAGCTACACAATGTACTATCTGTGTTCTGCTTTAACCCTAAATTAACTCTGAAGCCAAAAGTTTGGTTTGACTGTTGTTAAGCAGAAAGCTACACAATGTGCTATCTGTGTTCTGCTCACAACGAGTATCAAAACCTGAATTTTAGCGTCGTAAGCCGAGGGAGTAATATAATGCCAGAAATCAAATTAAAAAAGAAAAACTTTATTTGTGAGAGGCGCTCAATAGAATAATATTAAGTTAAAGCTGTTACAGAAGTAAGTTCCAAGATTATCCGTACTCAATAAGTCAATAGTATTTACAATTACCTAAATCTAGTTGCTTAGTCCGGACAACTCGATAGAGCGCCTATATTTTCTAACAAGATAACCCAGGATCGAACCACATACTGCCCTTCTCAGGAATTTCCAGAAGGTTGACAGCCGCAACGTAGGGTATAAATTAATTAGTAATTAAAAAAGTATTTATTATATTAAGTTGATCGTATAGGTTACTAGCCAGGACAAAGATTGCCAATTCTCACAATCTTACCGTAACTACTCAATTTTTTTCTATTGCTGAACAATTGAATGAATTATGCAAGTAATTACACGTACACATTAACTCGATCATATATTTTAAACTTGCAAGGTTATCCTAACAAAATAGAATAATGTATTTGTTGGGATGTTTAACTCTTTAACTCTTAACTCTTTCCCCCACAATATCTGCGCTATTGTAAACAAAACGTTCAAATACATGACCTTAGAAGAGTGAAATGAGATTTTCACAGAAGTTGAGATTAACTCATACTTTTTACTTGTAATTTAATCTTCTAGAACTAATCATAATCACTTCATTCTTTCTGTTCATATTATCGCTACTTTTCTTGCCTATGCCTACTAATCCAAACAATTTTCATTGACGAAGCGTTAATTTCTGCGTCCTAAAGTAGGCGAAGACGGTGAAGTTGATCTCGAGCTTCACGAAGATGAATTGAAGTTCAAACAACACCATCCAGGCTTTCCACAGTCCTTCTGCAGTGAGCCTTGCCGCCAGGGACAAAAGAAGTTGCAGAGAGAGGGAGACACCTGTTGTTGGTTATGCACAAATTGTTCCGAATACCAGTATCTTGAGGATGAATATACCTGTCGGAATTGTCCTTGGGGAACATTGCCTAACGACAAAAAACCGAGTGCATAGACATCCAAGAAGAGTTTTTATACTTTACGAACCCTTGGGCAATTGGAACAATGGGTTTTGCTGGCCTTGGCATTCTTTTAAGTGTATTCATGGCTTTGGTGTTCTGGGCTTATGGTGATACACCAATTATTAAAGCTGCTGGTCGAGAACTCAGCTACCTTTTGCTGTTTGGTATCTTCCTTTCTTACACCATGACTTTTGTTATTGTGGCTAAACCAACGCCCTGGACCTGTGGTCTCACGCGCTTCTTCTTGGGGTTCTGTTACACACTTTGCTACGCCTCTATTGTGACAAAGACTAACCGAATTGCTCGGATATTTACTCAACGTAGACAAAAACCGTGTCGAAAACCTCGCTACACCAGTCCACGTTCTCAGCTAGTCATCACCGCCATTTTGGTTTCTATTGAAGTTATCATTACTACCCTTTGGCTGCTATACGATCGACCAACAGTAAGTCATATCCATCCAACTCGCCAAGAAAACATCCTCATCTGCCGTGGTTCTGACAAGGCCTCTTATCTAATTGGTCTCATTTATCCCTTTGTACTCATCGGTTTCTGTACCGTCTACGCTTTCAAAACCAGAAAATGCCCAGATGGATTCAACGAAGCCCGTTATTTGACGTTTACGAACTATACTACCTGTGTTATCTGGCTGGCGTTCTTGCCACTGTTCGTTCTTAGCACCAGCACTACCATCAGGGCAGTCACTCTCAGCTTCTTGTTCAGTTTGAGCGGTAGCGTCCAGCTGGCTTGCCTCTTTGCTCCCAAGGTTTACATTGCTCTGCTGAAGCCGGAGAAGAACACCAAAGAAAACGTCATGTATCATCACAACAGAACAACTAGCCTCGGTCAAAGTTCATCATTTGGGCCATCCACACCAACGCTCTTTGATAATGGTGGTAAGGACTCACTTTTCTATAGTTAATCTTCATCTTTTATGTGTATTACTTGCCAGTAATTCCATTTCATTGATCCTGTTTTCAATTTTCAAAAATTGGTTCTTTTTTAAAACAAACACACTCTTTTCATGTATACTAAGTTCTTCCTAAAGTTAATTTTTTACTGACAATTGTTTGATTTTATGATTCATCTGTTCAGTTTGAATTCTTTTCTTTTTCACCAAAGTAATTTTAATTTAATGGATTGAAAGCGGATCATGACGATTATTTGTAACAAAAATAGTTCAATGAATATTTTCATAATCTCTCTCTCTCTAACTATATATTTAACGTATTTAAGTAATTATCCCAAAAAACTTACTTTGAGTTGCAATAAAAAAAGGCTGTTGTATTTCTATTGAAGACAAACTGTTGTTTCTGTTTACTTTAATCAAGTTTGCCGTCTTGTAAGTTTAAACAATGAACTGTTTATGTTCTAGCTGTAAGAAGATACCCATCAAGTAATTAATTGTTTAAAATGGATAACTCCTGATGTTTTTGATAGGATAAGTATGGATAACTCCTGATGTTTTTGATAGGATAAGTATGGATAACTCCTGATGTTTTTGATAGGATAAGTATGGATAACTCCTGATGTTTTTGATCTTAACATGCATTAGAGCGTAAAATAATAGACTGGACGACAGAATATTTGAAAATGGAAAGTCAAAATAAAATGTACATTCCGACTGACAAGAGGAATGAGTCAGAGTAACTTCTGTAGACGAAATATTGATGTTACACTGGAGGGTGACATTTTGTTGACACAGAAACTATGTTTTCGCCGAAGTTGGTCAGCAAAACGCTATGAACATGTTTTCGCTGGAATTTCCTTATTCCTCGTTGTTTACATTTGAATGATTCATCTGTGCATTTGATGAAGGCAGGGAAAAGTTTTGAAAAATATTTAGGGTGACCAGATTTCCAAACTGAAAAAAACCGGGACATCCCAGCCCTCGCCTCTAGTTTCAAAATTGTTATTATACATTTGAAATAATTTAACTTTTATATAATTTTATTTCAATTTATTAAACTGTTCCACGATATTTCCAAATAATTGGCATTTTTTTATTATCAAATAGTCATAAAATTCAATACACGACTGTGTAAAGTGTGTTTGGACGATGGGCACTGCCTTAACTGTCTTCACATTCAGACCTGCGCAGATCTGGGTTTCTTACCACGCACAAACATAACTTTCGTGAGAGTTTGACAGTAGGAGAGTCGGTGTTATAACAACGAGTAAGTCAAGTAGGCCTCTTACGTACGCGATTTGATGTGACTGACATCTTGATGTTTTTATCGTCAAACCGGGACGTTTTGTGCGTCCAGAGAAATATTTTAGGGACACTGGGACAAACTACCAAAAAACGGGACGTCTGGTCACCCTAGAAATATTGGCTAATGTGGCAGTAAATTTTCTGTTGCCCATTGCCATGTTGAAAACGGGCTTGTCCCGACTAGCAACAGTAACCATGGGGTGCTTTATCGGGCGGAGAGAAAGCGAAATAGTCGAGAGGTCATTTGATATATTTAAATATCGATTACAGGCTTTACGTTTTTGTGACTCAAATTAAAACTCCTCCTCGAATTACGATGGCTCAGTTCGAGGACTTATAACGCTAGAATTCGGGTTTATTCCCGTGGACACAGCGCAGTTGGCCCATTGTAGTTGGTTTGCAGTTAAGCGCAAAGCTCCACAACGGGTTATCTGTGCTGTATCCACCACGAATATCGAAACTCGCTTTTAAGCGTTATAAGCTTCCGCTGAACCATTTAGAGGTGGGGAACCGAAACATTGTGAAAATCCACCCTAAAACAAGAAAGAAGAAACTCACAAAGCATCCAGGAACTGAAAAAACAGCGACATAATTGTCCTGTGAAATTATTTGATTAACCAACAAGAAAGTTACTTCTAACAAACAGTTGTTGAACATGGAGTTAATAATATGTCTTTAAACTAAAATTCTCATTATCTCAATAAAATACTAAACAGTCACTTGTACGGATAATATCCGACATCTCGTTCTAACAAGGTCGATAATATTCTGTTAAACAACAGTTAACGCAGATTGGATACAGAGGGACATCAAGAAACCGGAAATTATCCGCAAAGATGAATCTAATCAGCAAATAAAAACCGTAAATTACTTGTGCTTCGTCAGGTTTTTCTTATGTTTAATTTTCTACATATTAACTAGTTATATATATACACGGCCATTAATTTATTCTCGTACTCAACGTGTTTCCTAAAATAGGATTAAACACGGTTCTGTTTAGAGACACATAAGTAATGAAATTACTGAATAATAATTGGAACAAGAAACACATCTCATGAAAATGTCACGTCTTTAAACTGAAATTCTCATTATTTCAATAAAATGTTGATTCAGTTGATATATTACTTAACATTTTCTGACTTGCTAGCCTGTATTTTTTTTCATAGCTGAAGATAATGATATTATCCAAGGCACCTGATGTTTTTGATAGGATAAGTACGGATAACTCCTGATGTTTTTGAGGATAACTCCTGATGTTTTTGATAGGATAAGTACGGATAACTCCAACATAATGTTGGAAAACACACATCTATGTGTTCATAGTTATTAATATTTGTTAATTTATTTTAGATGAATTACAGTTTAAGGACATTTGTACACACCTGTTTAATTTTTCCTGTGGCCGCGTTTTTCTAACAAGGCGTTCAGAGGTCACACAGGCGAGGTCATTTTTTTTTACATAACAATCCGTATCTATCCACAAGTTACTGATCCGTGTCAATGTTTTTATTTATACAAACACACAGGTATTTTCTTTGTTTCTGTGTGTCACTGTTTACAACATTTAAGAAATAATGCCATGCTAGTAACATATTGTTTGTTTTAATCTAACACCACTAAAAACAATTTGGATTTGCCTCTCTGAAATTTAAATCCCAGATACCTAAATTCCTATTCATGGTTTCCAGCTAAATGATATACCTCCCCTCACCCCTCCACACACACACATTCAAGTGAAGTCTTCCAGCTGGAAGATTTTCGTATATAATTGTTTAATTAGTGTAAGAAATTATATAATTAATTACATCAAAAAGACTTAAAGCTTTTCTTTATTACAATATTTTACAACTTTTAAACCATAATCTAAATACTCTGTGTTTCCAGAACCAGAGGAGCCTCCCCCTCAAAAAAAAAAAAAAGAAAAAAAAGGAGTCTCTCCTGAGAACCACAATAGTCTCCCTTCTTTATTTACATTTTAATTCATTTTTTTTGTTTTCAGAATCTTGGCTTCGTGTGTGTTCTGTTTCTTTTGTTTTGTTTTATTAACACAAAACTTTTTTTTATGGAACCTGCTAATGTTATTGACAAATTTATAGATGTCATTTTCACGCCCAGTTTTGGAGAGGTTAAAATTAATGAATTTTTGTTTATTTTAAACACTAGTGTTGTCATAGTTTCACGGAACACATACTTTTTATAAAATTATTTCCCTCCATAAGGATATGGTAGGATAAGTATGGATAACTCCTGATGTTTTTGATAGGATAAGTATGAATAACTCCTGATGTTTTTGATAGGATAAGTACGGATAACACCTGATGATTTTGATAGGATAAGTATCTCATGAGGTCGCCTATGTGTGTTTATAACATTATGTTGGTCATGAGGTCGCCTATGTGTGTTTATAACATTATGTTGGTCATGAGGTTGCCTATGTGTGTTTTCATGTGTGTTATATCGGTTATAATGTAAAGTTAATTAAGGATGATGTGATTGCCCAAATAAACAATTGTTTGTTTGTTTTATTGAATTACGGGCAAAGCTACACCATGGCTGTCTGCACTTGTCGTCCCTAATTTTGAAGTCACAGACTACAGAGAAGGTAAACAGTCAACATTACCCACCGTCAACTTTTGTACGACCGAATAATAGCATTTGACCGCCACTCTTCTAATACACGGTATAACGGGACGCGAACCACGGAACGCCAGATCCAAGCCAGGCACGCTAAACACTCGGCTCTATATCCAATGATGTTCCGCCTTGTTGTACATATAAGTTAGTCTCGTTTTGGTGTGGAATTATATTAACTCTGATCGGTCAAATAGCTGTCATACATTAGATAGCATTAAAAGCAACTTGTATTCCATAACAAACTGGAATTGAAATTATGCTTATACCAGGCCCATGGAATAGTAGCGAACGTTTCGGGCTGCAGATTGATATGTCCAAGGTTCGAGTGGCGACATGCCGCTAAACACGCTACGCACTTTCAACTGTGGGCACTTTTATGGCTTAACTTCCGTTATTCGGTTAAAAGTAAGCGTACAGGCGGCGGGCGCTGCTGACTGATTTCAGTTTTTCTGGTTAGCAGTTCTAAATCAAAAACATCTATGGCAAAACTTGGGGTCCTTGACCCGTTCGTTCAGCCTATGTGATGCATGAGGTGGCAACTGATCGAGTTTGTATGTTTTTTAAGCGCAAAGATACACAGTAGGCTATGTGCATTGTGTCCACCGCGGGGAAATTGAACCCCGTATTTTAGCGCTGGCCCGGCATGACCAGGTGGTTAGGGCGCTCGACTCGCAATCTGAGGGTTGCGGGTTCGAGTCCCCGTCACACCAAACATGCTCGCCCTTTCAGCCGTGGGGGCATTATAATGTTACGGTCACTCCCACTATTCGTTAATAAAAAAGAATAACCAAAGAGTTGGCGGTGGGCGGTATTGACTAACTGACTTTCCTCTAGTCTTTCACTGCTAAATTAGGGACGACTAGCGCAGATAGCCCTCGTGTAGCTTTGCGCGAAATTCAAAACAAACAATTTTAGCGTTATAAGCCCTTAAGCTACCTCTGAGCTACTATATGCTTTATAATCTGTGTTTCGGTCTTTATTTCTGTGATATACTACTATATTCTTTATAATCGGTGTTTCGGTTTTTATTTCTGTGACATACTACTATATGCTTTATAATCTGTGTTTCGGTTTTTATTTCTGTGATATACTACTATATGCTTTATAATCTGTGTTTCGGTTTTTATTTCTGTGACATACTACTATATGCTTTATAATCTGCATTTCGGTTTTTATTTCTGTGATATACTACTATATTCTTTATAATCTGTGTTTCGGTTTTTATTTTTCATTTTCAGAATTTCCGGGAATTTTTCGATATTTAATTTTACAAATTAAAATTTTTATTTTAGAAGGGAAAATTGGTGGGTGAGGAACAGTAGAGTTACCCTTGAAAAAAAACAATCGTTATTACTATTTGTCAGTCTTGCAAGAGCCCTTGTATTTTGTTTTTAAGGCAAAGCTCCTAAAACTATCGTCCGTCGTCCCTAATTTTGAGCTACTGACGAAAGGGAAAGTAGCCAATCAGCAGCGCCCTACCACTCGCCATCCACGCTAAAAGACTGACTGTCACTCTTAAAATATCCACAGCTTAAAGTGTGGGTAATATTTTGTGGAATGGCATGGATTCTAAACCGACTCTCCAACCCGCGCTCCAGAACAAGCAGAAGAGGGCGCTCTTCCTTTTCAATTAAAACAACTAACTTTCATTGAGTTACCAGTGGTCTTAGCGACAGGAAGACCAAGATTCGGTAACTCCAAGCCCCTGTATTTAAATCGATCAAATCTGGCAATTAGATTTTTCAAACAGCGGGAAATAATCGTTATAAATTGGTAAATGGAAAATGTAATTCAATAATGCAGATGAGATGGTTTTTGTCATAAATTAACGTTTGTTGTTTTTTGTAACAAATCATGAAAAATAAGGCAGTTGTGAGTTTTCTTCTGGGAAAGCCGAGTTTGTTTTCACAAACTTTAATTTCCGTCTTTCTTGTTTATTCAAACTTTGACAGACCTAAGGCTTCAGAATCACGTAACGTTAACCGTTTGAGAGAGTGTAAACACTCGAAGGTCACGTAAACACCAGGTCACATTGATTTCTAACGAGACTCAAACTGATCATTGTTGAAGAAAATCCTTACATGGAAGTGGTGTTCTTAAAGACGTGAAGCGAAAATTACTTAATTTGAAACGGGGATAGAACTTCTGTTAAACTTGTGATATTTATACAAACTGTAACGCCAATATATCAATACAGATCTCTCTAATACCGTGATATCAACACAAACCGCCTGTAACACCAATATATCAATACAGATCCTCTATGACATCATAATATCAATACGGATCCCTCTAGTACCGTGATATCAACACAAACCGCCTGTAACACCAATATATCAACACAAACCGCCTGTAACACCAATATATCAATACAGATCCTCTATGACATCATAATATCAATACGGATCCCTCTAGTACCGTGATATCAACACAAACCGCCTGTAACACCCATATATCAACACAAACCGCCTGTAACACCAATATATCAATACAGATCCTCTATGACATC
>NW_013667935.1:194494-199183 GCF_000517525.1 Limulus polyphemus
CCAAAATATTAATACTGATCTTCTGTAACACCATAATATTAATACAACACTTCTAATACCGTGATATCAACACAAACCGCCTGTAACACCAATATATCAATACAGATCTTCTGTAACACCATAATATTAATACAACACTTCTAGTACCGTGATATCAACACAAACCGCCTGTAACACCAAAATATTAATACTGATCTTCTGTAACACCAATATATCAATACTGATCCCTCTAGTACCGTGATATCAACACAAACCGCCTGTAACACCAAAATATTAATACTGATCTTCTGTAACACCATAATATTAATACAACACTTCTAGTACCGTGATATCAACAAAAATCCCTGTAGCACCCAGGTATCGATATCAATAAAAACCCTCTGTAACGTCGTGATATCAATACAGGCTCTCTGGTATCATAATATCAACAGAAACTCCCTGTAACACCAAGAAATCAATATCAACGAAGATCCTCTGTAACGCCGTGGTATCACTGCAACCCTTCTAATATTGTGTTCTCCACACAAACCCTCTGTAACACCAAGATTGATATCCTCTGTAATATCGTGGTATCAACACAAACCCTCTGTAACACCGTTATATCAACACAGAACCTCTCCTTCAAAGTGATAACATTCCTGGCTGTGTTTCATAAATTCGTATATGTCAACTTCTTTCCACTATAAATTAACTGTGTTGATTCAACTACATTTTACGTTTGTGCAGGAAACTCAAGCGCACAGTAAGTTCAGTTGAAAGTTTCGTGAACTCAGATCTTGATCTGATGAAACTGGAACTTTGATCTAGAACTAGCAGTCATGTTTTCATCACTTTGCAGTTTTCGATATCTAGACGGTTCTCGATGTTTACTCTACCTATAAATTTGTTGAGTGAAAATATCCGATGTCAATATAATTGAATGGAGATAAAAAAAATTGTTTGTCGTTTGTAATAGGAAAAAAAAATGTTTTAATTATGTTTGTCCTTGTTATAAGTTTAGTTTCTTCGGTATATTTGGCAGTGTTGATACTGTAGGACTGAAACTCGTAATCGTCTGCCATTGCCGCGTTTATTGAGTGGGATGGCGTTTGAAGCACTGTGTCTTGTGTAATGCGGGAGACTGTGCTGGAAGCGCG
This sequence comes from Limulus polyphemus, assembly GCF_000517525.1. Taxonomy (NCBI): domain Eukaryota; kingdom Metazoa; phylum Arthropoda; class Merostomata; order Xiphosura; family Limulidae; genus Limulus; species Limulus polyphemus. Next base: position 195,631 of record NW_013667935.1, read on the forward strand.
GACGTATTGTAGAGCTCTTGATATAAGTTAGCATGTGCTAAATACATACCAAAGCCCGCCAAAAGAGTGTCATAAATATGTTATTATCGTGTGTCAAAAATATTTGTATTATAGGCTAACAAATAAGTATACAGGATTTTAGTTTGCGTAATAATCAGGTTATTTACTTTTCTTTCTCTAAAAAGTTACTATTGAATTCCATTTATAGGTTATTCCACCATCAATAACCCAGGCTCCTTCAACAAAAAGTTTTCCTTGCAAAATACCCTGCACCTGCCAGTGTCCTCATCATCACTTTTGAATGTGCCAAACCTGGCACTGTTCATTCAAGAGGAATCGAATCACAAGCCAAGCAGCACCGCAGCGCCATCTTGTAAGGATACTGGCGATGTTATGATCATGAATAACAAAACGCTGTAGCCTCACGCGTTCAAACAGAAGATCAACACTTGGATCACAAGGGACCAATGACTGAAAAATAAAACAAAGTGTACTGAGTTCCATCTAGTGGTATAAAACACGTTTTTAAGTACAACAAGCATTTAAGAAAGGATTCTGATATACCCTTAAAAATTATAATTTTCTTGTCATTGGAAGTTCATTAATTATGCTGTTAATGCAGTAAAATACAATAGAAAATCATATGGTAGTTAATACGTACATACAACTGTCTTTACGTTTAAATACAGAGTTTTCTACTTGCGTGATGTCTGTGTATACCGTAAGTTGTGTATATGTAGTATCTTTAAAAGTCAACGATAACTTCTAGAGACAGTTAGGGCTAACGAATCATTTTTCATATTCATTAATCAGGTTATGTTATAAAAGCACGCATGATTGTTTATGATTTTCAATCTACAAAAAAACACGTTATTTATTGTCGAACCCTTATTGGATCGTGTTTATTTTTGTATATTTTGAAATCCCGCCTTTTTTATCAACGCTGATTTTATTGTCCTTTTAATATAACTATTGTTTGATACAAAGAAATGTTTAGGTTGAAATAGTTTCGGCTGTATTTATTATCTCTTTATATCTTTTACTGTGCTTTACTGTGTTATATCTTTGACTGTTCTATAAACTGTTCTTTTAGTTATATCCTTGACAGTCATATATACTGTTAGTTTAATTATATCTTTGACTGTCATATATACTGTTGCTATAGTTACATCTTTGACTGTCCTGTATATTTTTTATTCACGTTATGTATTTCATTGTTATATGTATATACTATTACTTTAGTTATGCCTTTGACTGTCATGTTTATTGTTATTTAAGTTATATCTTTGTCATATATACTGTTGATTTACTTATGCCTTTGACTTTCATGTTTATTGCTATTTAAGTTATATCTTTGTCATATATACTATTGTTTTAGTTATGATTTTGACTTTCATGTTTATTGTTATTTAAGTTATATCTTTGTCATTTATACTATTGTTTTAATTATGATTTTGACTTTCATGTTTATTGTTATTTAAGTTATATTTTTGTCATATATACTCTTGTTTTAGATATGCCTTTGACTGCCCTGATTATTGTTATTTGAGTTATATCTTTGACTTTTCTGTGTGCTATAATAAGTAAATTCTGACAGTTTAAGAAAATAAGCAGAATGTTACTTAAAGAAATAACATCAGTATTATTCCCAAGTACCACGTTATTGATGGACGTTCCACATATCGACGTTTCTAGGTTGTAACCAACTACAAAAGCTAGAGTTTATGATTATTTTATTTCCAGAATCTGAATCAAATAAAAAACAACTGTCAAGTCAATTCTAGAATCTGAATCAAATAAAAAAACAACTATCAAATTAGTTTCCAGAATCTGATTCAAATAAAGAACAACTGTCAGATTTACTAGAACCAGAGCAGTTTTCACACTGGTTTATGTAAAAATGTGAGATTTTATGGTCGTTCAGTATTGTGTGAAGTCTGTCGAAAGTAATGGAAAGATTATTCGTGACTATCAAATGTTTATTTTAAATATTTAAGCTGGAGTTTTTATTCTGAATTAGAAATGACCTTGTGTGGTCGGTGGACTTGGTATAACGGAGCACGTTCACGCGTATCCCACTGACGTCACTCGGTATAAACTTACGTCAGTGACCATTTTTGCTTCCAATGTATATAATCAAGTAGGAGGATTCAAAAGAATTCCTTACAGAATCTAACAACATGAAATGAAGACTTATAAGAAGGAAACGTGGCCCAAGTTTGCAAAAACCTGCTAACAAAAAACAAAAAGTCAACGAGCAGTAAACAATACAACACGTTTAGCTCGACAATCTATAGAACGATCTGACCTATTTTCTTACAGAAGTATGCGTGACCAATTCTTTTTATTCACGATAACCTCATTTTCATAAAATTTAACGCGTTTCCGGTACAATATAAAAAATACACATCATGACACGGTAGTGTGTCAAGCGGACAAAACAAACTGCAGGGCACACTGTGGTAATCCAAATTATCACATATTTTCAGTGGATGTGCTCTACTGGACTCTTATTTCACATACCAAATTTCAAGGCAATCCATTAATAAATATATGAGATATAAAATATCCAATTTTCATTGAATTCTTTCCTTTTTTTTTTATCTCTCTCTCTTCTCACCAAAAGTACGGAAACATTATGTGATTGAGAAAGATACTTCACTTTTATGGATTTTTTTTCAAACTTAGTACACTGATAGATCTTTACAACCTATAATCAGGTTTCAAGTTTGATCTAAATAGATGTCACATGTATAAAGTTATTCAACAAAAACCGCTCAATTTTTACCAACATTTTTTGCGCCCGCCTACGCAAAAAGTCATATGGACTATCGGTCTAACATTTTTACTACAGTTTCACCTAAGAGTAAAAGTGGACGGCTTTTAGTTGTTGCTTTTTTGTCATTTTGATTAAATATGGCTGATTTAGAGCTGCAAAAGTATAGGGTGAAAGCACGTGCAGATATACAAGTATTGGTTAGGCCAAGCAAACTAGATTAGCAGTTTGTAGCTCAAGTTTTCACAAGAATCATACGGATGAACGGTTTATTATTCATTACCAACTTTTAAGCCCAAATTTGCTAAATTTTATGAAATTCTCCTAATTAAAGAGCGTTTAGCGTCACATAATATTAGATTAAACAATTAGCGTAAATAATGATGCTTGATAGGGCTGTACCGAGTGCATGCGGGTGATGGCAAGAAATTGTTAATCTAGATTCCATAGCGTTACCATAAAGGACGTTATTAACATTGTTTTATAGAGAAAACTAGCACTATATATTTAAAAGAATCTGGTTGGTTCTGTAAATTAAAGATCTGTTCCAAACAATAGGGTTGCGATCCTAAAGCTAATGTTGGTTACTGTCGAGTGTGACTTTTTTACTTGCTGTAGTTGGTTGGTGCGTATTAACAAAAAGTCATGATATCTAATCAAAAACACCTTAGGTGTGAAAAAAAGGTGCGGACAAAAAAAGGATTGAGTGTGCGACTTAAAGGAATAAAATTAGAATTGGAGGCCAAATTGATAGCTACACTTATAGCATTGTTTTTG
>NW_013667935.1:199204-201469 GCF_000517525.1 Limulus polyphemus
ACCGCTGTGCCACTGGGGGCCTTATAGCATTGTTAAGAATTTTACAGCAAATATTCATTCATTAGTTAGCCAGGCTGCGTGTTTTGTTTTACCCATCATCATGCCCCAAGTTTAATCAAAAATGCGGCCTAACTAACTAATAATAGACTAGAGGGAAGGCAGCTAGTCAACACCACCCGCCATCAACTCTTGGGTTACTTCTGTCAGGTGGAATAGTAAAATTTGACACTCACTCTTATAACATACCATTGGCCTTAAAGTCCAGAGTGCAAACCACAAACCTCAAATCCAGAATAGGGCATGTCCAGAGTAGGGCACGTTAGCCAAGGGGTCGCGCTCAGCCCCGAAATATATCAATAAACAATCTTACCTAATATTACAAATATTAACACCTTTATAAGCACAAACTAAGTCAGGAAAAACAAACACAAATTCGCGAAATTATGAAGTTAATTACACGACTAGTTTCGACGAACCACGTGCGTCATTTTCAAAGTTGTACCTAGCTTTAAAAAAAAAATAGTGTTGTGGTGAAAAGGTACCGTTAATGGTTCAAAGAATTTTATCGCAGTCTCAGAGTTAAAGATTTCAAGTTACCGGATCCAGTTTTAAGTGATGCTACTTTGGGATAAACTAATCCCACTGAATAGGCTTTTAAAATAAATCTCCAGTATGAACATCGCATGATAACGACTAAGCCTAACGACTAAGCCTAGTCTTTATAATACGACTTAGTAAAAGATCTTCGAGTTCGTTCTTGAAAAGAGAAGAACTTACAGACTCAACTGTCATCTTTATCTTATCTACAGGACTAGCGGTAAAAAAAGACAGAAAATAAACGTTATCTTTCTTCTCAGTGTTGAACTGTACACTTGAAGTATCAAATTATTACACTACACTTGTGAACTTTCGTATGGTATTATTATTTTCGGTTATCTTTATTCCCGGCAACATCAACGATCGAATGAACTGGTTTCATTGGTTAAGATCTGTGAGTATTTGCACTGTGATATTTGTCATCCTGTGGAAGCCTTGAAGCGATGCAAGCAGAGAGACGCACTCTTCAGTTCTAAATACACTTACCATGCATATAACAAAAAATGGTGGGGGGGGGGGAGTCAAGTAATTCAAGTTTGAAAAAATGATGAAATCGAAATAGTTTTCTTCTATGGAAGACTGGAAGTCGCCATTTTTCTGGTACGGGCTGGATAAATATAAAACTATGATTCCATTAAAGTATCCTATAAATTGCTGTATCAACTTAGAAACTAATCATACTATTGTTAATACCCTTGTAATTACAAATACCTTATGATATTTTAATAACATAGAAGAAGAATTTTACATATCTAGTAATTTTTTTCTTTTTGAAAATCCAGGAGGGGTCAAATGCCCCTCTTGCCCCTTCCTACAGGCGCCCATGATGAAAACATGGTGTTTTTAGTGCAAAACTATACAACGGATTATCACCGCTCTGTCCACTGCGGGAAATCAAATCTCGGATTTTAGCGATGGAAATCCAAAGACTCAACACCTAGCGACAGGGGGACCGTTTAATCGTATATATATATTCATGTACACGCAAACTGCTTCGTACTTATAATGGAGCGGGGTAGAGCTGTCTGATGGTTAGTGCACTCGACTCGCACTCTGAGGGTTTCGAGTTCGAATCCCTTACTCGAAAATGCTCGCTCTTTCAGCCGTGGGAGCGTTATAATGTGACGGTCACTCCCACTATTCATTGGTGGGGTGGTGTTGGCTAGCTGCCTTTCCTCTAGTTTATCACTTCAATAGTAGAGGTGGCTAGCGCAGATAGCCTCGTGTAGTTGTTCGCGAAATTACAAATACACAAAGAAGTCAACAAAGCACGATTGGCTCAGCAGTACGTCTTAGGACGTCAAATCCGAGTTTCGATAGATGTGGTGCCCTTTGTGAAGATTTGTGCTTAGCAATAACCAATTTAATAAAACAAATCTTAATTTCAGATTTTTATTTTTTCGTATATGACGTCTCGTTTTATTTATGCCATATCATTTATTGAGTTAATGGCCACCAAGTCGTGTATTATTAACTATTAGTTTCTTGTATGGCATCCCATATCATTTATTGAGTTAATGGCCACCAAGTCGTGTATTATTAACTATTAGTTTCTTGTATGGCATCCCATATCATTTATTGAGTTAATGGCCACCAAGTCGTGTATTATTAATTATTAGTTTCTTGTATGGCATCCCATATCATTTATTGAGTTAATGGCCACCAAGG
>NW_013667936.1:0-5938 GCF_000517525.1 Limulus polyphemus
GTGCATATTTTATTAATTGGTACCATATTTTAATGCTTAGATAACTAGAGGCCCAAGTTTGCTTTTCATTTTATATAAGTCAGTTACCGGAAACGTAATTTATTGCATTTATTTATTTTCAGTTACAGTCATTAATAATGTAACTGCGAATGGACACTGCTAATTTTCACTTACGTTTTACTTGTGAAGTAAGATACATGTTTCTTTGTATCAACATCTTGTGTAAGAAAAGCAAACTTAAAAGGAATACAGAAAATTTTCTTGAACTTAAGTATTAGAAAGTTGGAAGTTTTAAAAATCCTGAAATGTGTAAGATCTTGGCAATTCATTATTTTGGCATGTTCTTTTGTTTTTGTTTTAGATTCGCATAAAGCTACACGAGGGCTATCTGCGCTAACCATCCCTAACTTAGCAGTGAGAGACTAGAGAAAACTAATCAACACCCCCCAAACAAAATCTTGGGCTACTCTTTTACCAATCATTGATCGTCACATTACGACGCTTTCAACGACTGAAAAGACGTGCATGTTCGGTGACGGGTTTGGAACTCGTGACTCTTAGAGTGTGTGTGTGTCGAGTGCCCTAACCGTTATGTCATGCCCTCTTTAACTAGTTAAGAGAAAGTATAGTTTTCAGAATAAAATGATTTTTATCTTCTTGGATAAGCGTTCTTATTTTGATATTTGAAGCCATACGAATCGTATTCAAGAGTTTATCTGTTCCTCCTATACAGTCTATTATCAAATGAAAAAGATAAAATCACAGAATAGATGGGCTATAAAAGCCTCAATATATAACGAATTTCGGTTATTGAGCTATAATCTGTATCTCTCTAAAAGTTTCGTGGCAATGGCGAGGGTTAAAAAAAGCCAGTAGTAACAATATTTTACCAATCAAATAAATTAATTTTTATTGTGTTGCTGAAGGAATTAGAAACACGCCGTCTAATCTACGCATTTTAGCAAATCAGGTTTTCTTTACGATATTTTATTTTAATGAATTTATGCTGCAAACAATGCAGGTAAATCGGTATCGCTAATAAAATTGATTAAAAAACAAGTATTATATTTCCTTTGAAAAACAAAACGGCGAATAAAGTACGTAAAGTTGTTTATTAAATGTTTATTAGATTTTATTTTCCCGTGTATTGTTAACATCTCTATGATCTAAGCTTTTTATTTTGCTGGGGGGAGATTCTATATCTCATGTTTTATTTTTATTTAATTTTTTTTTATTTTTCAAGTTATTTGACTCTAACAAAGAAGTTTCCACGAGTAGAGTAATACATTTTTGCTTAAAAATTTTTTTATTTCTGTAGAGGTATTCCAAGTTGCATAAAAACACTACCAGTATCAACATCTACTGGTTTGGTCATGTTGAACTCCAAACCGATTTAACACCGTTCTATTTTTTTTTAAAAAAACATGGATTATGATCCACTGTTATATATGGGCGATTCATCCTTAGCATTAAAAATGAAATTAATTAATACGGAGTAAATTACCTCTAAAACCAGGTCTATAAAAACTGTTCTCAAAAGGAGAGGAGAGAGATATAATTAATTAAAAACGTAAGAGTTAAGAAAAATAAATAGGGAAGATATTGAATTCGGATACATTTGTCTGTAGGCAGTTAACTTTTGCACAAATTCCCACATAAATTCAGGTTTCCTATAGCGAACTTTAATTCATGTATTCTCAGAATTTTCACCATGGACTAATATGAACTGACTGTGTTCTAAGTTATTGTTTCTGATGAACTACCTGATGATTTTTATTTTCGGATAGTGTAGGAGGCGGAGAATACTATTAGAAGAGATAAACATTAAATCAATAAAACTGTTTCTTTTTCAGATAAGAGAGGGCGCGCTACACCCAATATTAAAGTTTTAAGAACCACTAGCATGAACTACCCGCACTACGCTGCAGGGTTTCAAAAAGCCCCATCACGATTCACAGAGGCCCCTGTGTACCGATTAAGCTCCTCCGTTATTCCAGTTACTTCTACGGTTACTCCAAATGGGTTCAGCACCCGAAAACAAACCTTGTCAGGACACCCGCCCGATTATCACGTTTGGTCCTGCTAGCTTGTGAGATGGGCATTAATACAGGTCCAAATATAGTGCCCCGAAATCCCTAAGAGGGTTCAGGAACACACAATTCGATTCCCGATGCGTGTCTAGCGGCCAAGAAAAACCTGTTCTAGACCACCATCATACCAAGGAGACCTTCCAGGAAAATTTTAGACCCCCCTTGAGAGGGAGCCACGCTACATAGATAAGGACACCCTAATCTGAGTCACGCCGAGTTTGTCTGCCAATTTTTATCCTGCTAGCTCCAAAACTGGGGCAGGAGTTCGCGGATAAACAAACAAACAACATGGATTAATACAGTAATATGATCCCTACGTGATCCGTCTTAAGAAACTGTACTAACTATTATGTTCTCCTTACAAATGTATATTTAAATTTATTCTCATAGTTTCATGTCTTCATAATCAATTGTAATTTGTACGAGGTTATATAACTGGTACGTGTATCACCTTCACGTGCTCTTAGTGTGAAGTGAACTATGTTATATTTTTTCTAACTAAAAGAACTACTTTCGTTACAGAAAGTTTTTTCTTCATTTCTTGGATGATAATGTAAATTTTAATGGGTGTCTCAAGACTTATTATGCTTGAGGTCAAAATAAATATTTCTGTATTTGTAAGCGTATGTTTTTGTATTTATGGCAAACCTACCAAAACTATCTAAATTCTGGTAACCTGACAACTGCTCCTCCGACAATAGTCCCCTGGGCAACTGCCCCCCCCCCTCCGCGTCCATATCATATTATATTAATATAACTGACTAAAATAGGAAAAAAAACCCACAGATTTCTTGTATTTCATAGAAGAATTAATTATCTAAAACAGTTTAAGTAGGAGAAAATAACACGTTTCATGTTAAATTTTGTTATTGTAATAACATAAAAATGTTGAACTATGCAAAGTTATATAACATAAGTACATGTTTAAGTAGGAGAAAATAACACAAGTTTCATGTTCAATTTTGTTTATTGTAATAACATAAAAATGTTGAACTATGCAAAGTTATATAACATAAGTACATGTTTAAGTATGGTAAAATAACACAGGTTTCGTGTTAAATTTTGTTATTGTAATAACATAAAAATGTTGAACTATGCAAAGTTATATAACATAAGTACATGTTTAAGTAGGAGAAAATAACCCAAGGTTCATGTTAAATTTTGTTATTGTAATAACATAAAAATGTTGAACTATATAACATAAGTACATGTTTAAGGTAGGATAAAATAACACAAGGTTTCATGTTCAGTTTTGTTTATTCTAAAGAAAATAAAAATAAGTCACTGAAACCTTGTGACTTGCTGTTGATGAATGGTTTATCTATAGGTGTCGTTGTTTATTTGGGGATTGGGGTTGTGGAATGTTTATACCGACGTTCATACTTCTTCTTAATACATACACAAACTCAAAGTCAAATGGATCAATAATGCACGAGGCATATCAAGATTTTGTGCAAGGATTCCAGCAACCAAATTGATCTTAACTTATTGCAGACTTCTAATAATTGGCAAAAACAAGCAAACAAAACATCATCTAGTTAAATTAATTGCTAAAAATGGCAACTAAACGACTTAGGAAAAAAAAACAAAACAAGGCAAACTCATGATTGTTTCAGAATGTCTGGTAAAAATAAATGTTTTACTTAACAACCAAAAATGGTATCTTAGCAATAATAATTTTATCTTAACAACAATAACGGTATCTTAACAGCAACAATAGTATCTTCAAAGATTGTCTTAATTCATCTAATTTTGTTTTAAATGGCTTGACGGCTGTTTGAATAGTTGAAAGTGATAGAGACACGAACTTACAGAAGGAAAAAAAACAACAAAAAACGTTTGTTATGTAATGAAAGAATTTAATGATGCCAACGAATATATAAACTATTTTACCAAAGGCAGCCATTGGTACCACAGGAGGGAGTAAACTGTGAATAATGATGTATGACAAAGAAAAGTGACGTCGCGGATAGGAGCATTTACGTTATTACATTTTTTCTTCTCTTCCTCTGCTGATTTAGTTTACGTCATTTATTCACACAGTCATAAAACCTACAAGGCCTGCGTTTTAAATACGTACCACAGGGAGACACAGGTATTCTCTCCATTAGTTAGAAGCCACGGTGAAGTAGTAACCTTTGAGTCATTGCATCCATGAAGTAATACCAATATGTAGTTATTCTTTATTTGTGGAGGAGACATTCAGTGGCAAGTTAGGATATAAAATTATAGTACGACATAATAAAGTATTGTCATTGATGTTATTTCTTTCTTATAACGTCTAGTTTTTTGTCCCTCAAAGTTTAATTCACGTGACCTATAAATTAAATAAAAAAATCTGGTATGATATTCTTTCCCAAGTAATTAAAATTGGGACTAATTAAAAAAAATTGTGAAACACATCACCTGCTGTCATTAACACACTGTCACATAAGAGTAGAAACATAATGTTTTTTGTTTACCTATGACTAATTTTCTTCTTACTTTTTAATAATGCAGAATTTCAGTTGGGAGGATGCAAGTAGTAAATATTCGTTCTTGTCATTGCGATTTTGCTGCCCCCTATCGCAAGCATATTGTTACAGCTAATTTACAAGTAATAAGATTTGTTTATCTATTTTCTTAGATTTCACGCCAAGCTACTAGACATCTAGCTGTCCCTAATTTCGAGGTGAGAGACTAGAGGAAAAGTAGCTGGTCAACATTACCCACCACCAACTATTGATATACTTTAACCAGTGATTGTCATTCTTATAACGCATCAATGGCGACAAAGTGTACAGTGAGATTGTCTTGCGATAATGGGACGCTAATCACGAAACCTCAGTTCCACAGTTCGTCATATTAACTAAACATTGTGCCGTATTCGTCTCCAGCTGTTAACAAATGATCAGCTAATTGAAGAAAGGTTAAAAATTTAGGATTTCAAAAACAAACAACAACAACTAATGAGGTGGAGATTTTAAGTTTTTTGCAAAAAATATTCTTTATTAGATTCTTAAAATTAATAGGAAAACTTATTACTTTTTGATGGAAACATTATGCAATTAAGAATGTTAAAAATAAGTTGAAGTCTATCAATTACTGTAGTGATTAATTGAGTACTCTTTTAATAGTTAAGAACTGAAAAAATTAGCCAAGTATGAAACAACTTTACCAGCCTGCTAATAGCTAAAACTAACATTAATTTTGTTTTTATTTGTTAACAGCAATACTCAAGTTCTTAATCAAAAATTTTGTTAAATCAGAAGCTGAGGTAAATATATTAGTGATGATTCGTTTGTTTGTTTGCAATTAAGCACAAAGTTATACAATGGGCTATCTGTGCCCCGCCCACCACGGGTATCGAAACCCGGATTCTAGCGTTGTAAGTCCGCAGATATACCGCTGTGCCACTGGGGGGCTTTAGTGATGAATTCTAAGAAATGGTAAATTGAGTAGCTGATATAAATATATTAGTGCTGAATTCTAAGAAATGGTAAATTGAGAAGCTGATGTAAATATATTAGTGTTGAATTCTAGGAAATGGTAAATTCAGAAGCTGATGTAAATATATTAGTGATGAATTCTAAGAAATGGTAAATTCAGAAGCTGATGTAAATATATTAGTGATGAATTCTAGGAAATGGTAAATTCAGAAGCTGATGTAAATATATTTGTGTTGAATTCTAGGAAATGGTAAATTCAGAAGCTGATGTAAATATATTAGTGATGAATTCTAGGAAATGATAAATTCAGAAGCTGATGTAAATATATTTGTGTTGAATTCTAGGAAATGGTAAATTCAGAAGCTGATGTAAATATATTTGTGTTGAATTCTAGGAAATGGTAAATTCAGAAGCTGTATG
>NW_013667936.1:6468-8350 GCF_000517525.1 Limulus polyphemus
AATATATTAGTGATGAATTCTAAAAAATGGTAAATTGAGAAGCTGATGCAAATATATTAGTGATGAATTCTAGGAAATGGTAAATTGAGAAGCTGATGTAAATATATTAGTGATGAATTCTAAAAAATGGTAAATTGAGAAGCTGATGCAAATATATTAGTGATGAATTCTAGGAAATGGTAAATTGAGAAGCTGATGTAAATATATTAGTGATGAATTCTAGGAAATGGTAAAACAATTGTAATATTAGATGTCCTACATTTTCCTATCTGTATGTTATGTCCCCTTGTGGTACGTTGAAATCCGGGGTTCGATTTCCCGCAGTGGACACGTCAGATAGCCCAATGTGGCTTTGCTCTAATTATAACCAACCAACAACTGATGTCATAAATAAATTGTCTAAATATCCAGTCGAATTTAGATTTGTTACAAATCCAGTTAAAGTTGTCTTAAAACCGTTTGCTGTTGATCTTAGCAAAATATCTGATTCATTATTTCCTCCCGGTAGGTCGGCGGTAAATCTGAGGACTTATAATAGTACAGACAACCCATTGTGTATCTTTGGGCTTAATAACAAACAAAGCGTCATTCATTATTAGAGAAAATTAAATTCATCCAGAGCGTTTGCCGTTAAATAGATTTTGGATTATAAAGTAATAATGTTCTCGTTTGGAATGCAGCCTGGTGATTAGTGTTCTAGGCTGTGGATCTAAAGGTCCAAGGTTCGTACTGTGATGCCGCTGAACAGCTGTGGTAGCTTTACAAGTTTAAATGAGTATTTTATTTATTCGATTCAAAGTCAGACAAAGACCTCCTGGCGGCAGAAACTGTTGTTGTCCTTCTGTTCTGTAGATCAAATATAAGGACCGTTACATCTGAATCCCCGGAGTCTCTGATCTAGTCGCTTAGCTTACGTATACAGAAGGTGTTGTTCAGGTTTGGAATTGGCAAAACAGTTTTGAAATGTTTGGATATAGCTGATGAAACAGCTACGGATTTCCTGTCAATAAGTTTGGTTTTGCAATTCTCTTTTTCAAATAATTTTTTAACTGACATAGATGACGTCATTAATTTCCGTTTTAATAACTTTTGGATATTAATATTGTAAGTTTTAAATAGACTTTTACTGTTGAACTGTTTAAAAAAAGTGTTTACTTTGCTTTTGTACGTCTAATATATATATGTGTGTATGTGTGTGTGTGTGTGTGTGTGTATGTATAACGTTGGGATTAAGGCCGTAACAACAAAAGGAAATTATAGAATTAAAACACAAGCTTTCGCCTGTGAACACAAATAACAAAACACTATAATTCTTGAACTCTTCTGTTCTTTTCCATTATTTATTATTTTCTACCAGTTTCGTGATTTAAATATACTATTGATATATTATTGGAAATGGTTAGGCAGTCATGTTATAAACTTTATTACACTTTTCTACCTACACGTTACAGGTAAGTTTACGGACTTCCAACGCAAAAATCCCGCTTTCTCTTTTCTTTTTTTCTTTTTAATTTCTTTATCGTTTTTCTTTTGATTAAAACTATATTTTAATTGTGATTTCTCCTATTATTATTATGTAAAATCAGTTTCCTTCCATAGTATGTAAAAATCTAACACAAACTATATCTTTGTTGTTGTTTTGGAATTTCGCGCAAAGCTACACGAGGGCTATCTGCGCTAGCCGTCCCTAATTTAGCAGTGTAAGACTAGAGGGAAGGCAGCTAGTCATCACTACCCACCGCTAACTCTTGGGCTACTCTTTTACCAACGAACAAACTATATCTCTTGCTCACTTTCTTGTCCTTTCTGCGATTCCAAGAAGTAATTTTTACTGTTGCTTGTTTGTTTGTTTTGAATTTCGCGCAAAGCTACACGAGGGCTA
>NW_013667936.1:9215-14490 GCF_000517525.1 Limulus polyphemus
AGTGCCCTAACCACCTGGCCATGACGGGCCTTTACTGTTGCACAATTCCAAGTAACTTTACTCATCTACAGTTACTTCTGCCCTCTTACCTTTATCTGTTTAAAATGGCGCCAGAAATGGTTGAAATAGTTTTCGAAAATTAATCTTTTTATATTTTATATCACAGGCCCGAAAAGGGAACACATGAAAATATGTTGTTTTTTTTCAGAATTTTAATTTGTCTTTCTTTCAGGAAATCTAACAGATAATTTATGTAAATTCATTCTTAATCTTAAATTACGTGTTTCAGTAATACTGAATTCATCACAATTTACACATTCCATAAGATATATTGCGTTTCTAGAATTATTAATTATGTGTTTGTGTGCGTGAATGTGCATGAAATAATTCATAAACTTAAAACTTATAAACGCTAAAACTTAAATCCTTATAGCTTTTCTTGATAATAATTTAAAAACGTTTTGGACTGTAAAAACTATAAGAAAAATAGAAATAAACCTTACCCAACGTCTCGTACCCAAGCAGACTATAATTATGATTACTTTATATTATTGGAGCTAAATTATTAGATTCGGTAGTTTATAATTTTCATAAACCTTCACGAAGCATTTCAAGTCTCTAAATAAAGATTAATAATTGAATAATTTTATAAGGTGACTAACTTTGCTTTTCGTGCAATGTTTTTTTCTCTAACTGGAAATCTGTGAATTAAAATTTCCATTCCTCCTGCCTGCCTTTCGGTGTGCAAATCAGGTTACATCTCAAAGCGAAGGCATAACGCTAGTAATTTAACTTTGTGACAGAAGTGACTGTGGCTATAAATTCTCCCCTTTTAAAAGAAGAATAAACAAAAGTTACACCGAGTTCTCTGGCAATAATTTTCCATTACCATGCAGCATAATCTAATAGCTTCTAGATCTACCTTCTGGTGCATAAGATACTGCACCTCGTGCGCGACGTAAATTCATAAATCATACATAAGTTATTTAACGAATGCTTTATTTCATACTCGTACGCTTTATCGCTAACAACTGGTTTAATCGTGCTCTGTTACCAATATACAGATTTACACTGGAAACACGATGCTTCATTTAGAAGCTCTTTAAATAATGAGGAGTTCAACATAAATATGGAAACTGAAATAATAATAGATATTGAAAATGAAAAATAAATCAATTTGTTTGTAGTTAAGCACAAAGCTACACAAAGGGCTATCTGTGCTCTACCCACCACGGGTATCGAAACCCGGTTTCTAGCAGTACAAATCCACAGACATACCGCTGTGCCACTGGAGGGGGAGGGCAAATAAAACAAAATATATTGGTCTAAAATATCATGCATTTTCCTATTTAGTACGATACTGAAAACTGTGTAAGACCCATCAGGAGAATTGTGGGTATTATAGCTGTTGTTTTTTCAAAAATACCCAATTATTACTCGATATCATACAAACACACATACACACACACAGTTATATATGTTTGATGTTCATTACCTCAGAACTCGAGGTTAAACTTGAAGAATGTGAAATGTTTATTCTAATATATATATTTTTTATGAATATTTAAGATATAATTTTTTTAACCGATCTTTTAGTTACAGTAACCAAACAGAGATATTTCTATAATTATTTACTATGGTAATCGACGAAACAATGTATTTTTATTGCAACCAATAAGTAGTTGTTACTTGATTTCAATTTTTAATGTTTTTGTATCGTACTACTAGAGAGATGAAAAATGGTGTCTCAAATTGTCAACAGATGGCAGCACAAACTCATTTAATGGAACGAACAAGACATTCTCTTCTAAAGATTGTTGTTGTTTTCTTAGTGCAAAGCTACAGACATGGCTATCTATACTCTGTCCACCGCTGGAAATTGAATTCCGGATTTTAACGTTGTAAGACAGTAAACTTATCGCTGACTCACTGGGAAACTCTAAGCATTGAAATATATTCTAATTTCTTACATATAATATATACTTTTTTAAATTTCCATCAAATTGAAAAGTTCTCTGCTTTTTCACACGTCTCTCACATATTATATTCTTCATTTTTTACAAAATTTCAGTTATCGTATTTTACCTAATTAAATAGTGTAATTAAAAATGTCTCATCAACAGTAAGCTAAATGGATATATATACGAACTAAAATAATTATATGTATATATATAAGACACATAAATCAATACACACGAGAACTTAATTCCCATAAACTCTGGTGAAACTCGGCTAGCTAAGGAGATAGACTTAGATTGGTCTTAAAGTCACATACTATACTACCAATATATTACAATCTCCATAAATGTAATCATAATTCAAACATACTATAACCGATAAGACTTAACGAACTATGCTAACAATATATCATAATCTCCATAAGTATAATTGAAAAACATTTTAATCACTAACATTTATTGAAACTAACTGTAAATAAAACTGAGTAAGTCATTACTTTATAAACCTAGAAATACACTAGTCATTGGCTAGTATTATTAACATGGTTTATCAATCAATCTATGAAACATTAATGTATCTATGCCTCATAAATCTAGCAGTCGTGCATATGCAACGTCAAAAGCTGTGGATTTCAATGAAATAAATTACTAAAATTCATAAACAAACTGCACGCTAGTTTAAGAGTTTCTATCTTACCGTTGATGTTTATTTGTTGTGTTATAGAGTTATCTACGCTCTGTTAACCAGGGGAGTCGAATTCCAGATTTTAGCGTTTGTAAGTCCGTTAACTTACCGCTGAACCATTAGAGGACTCTTACATTTATTAACATCGTTTTAATAAAATGTAACATAAAGATGTGAACATGTGACCTCATACCTTAACGATAGGATTTCGTTAATTAGTTAAGGTGTTGAAACTACGAAAAGCTAAAATATGTCAAGTTTTACTATTTAAAATATTGCTTGAATTTTAAATCTTTAAACATAAGTTTAAGAGACTTAAGTACCGCACAGATGTGTGACTTTAATGTATAACTTAACGTTACGGTTACTTATATCGATATATATAAAGCACAAAAATCTGTGTATCTGTCTGTTTGTCCGTTATCTAACTACTCCAAGGTCGCTGGGCCAATCTCAAACAACCTTTGTGAGATTATAGTTTGGAACAAGGGGCATGTTAATGGGGTTCACAACCCTCTCCATCCCCATTATTGCTGTTATTGATAGATGGCGCCACGTCCTTACACACACACACAAATATTGAATTTGCTGTAACACAACATACGCACAATGTTGGGGAGGGCACATAAACGTCTTATATATCTAAAAGAGGATACGGACACCCTCTATGGAGGTATGCAATGAAAAAAACAGCCGCCACTATTGCAGTACTATGTAAACTCAGCTGCTCCAACAGCCACTATTAGGCTGATATGAAGAGCAATTTCTTGAGTTATACCCACTTCCTACGTTGACCCGTGACCTTTCAACTTTGGCCCGTAAGATACTTCTGTGGCCAATAACCGTCTATTAATTAATCACGTAAAACACTTCAGAAGGACATTAAGAGCTGGGTATTGAAAGCGGGTAACAGAAAGCACCCCTATCGCCACTATTTGCGCCGCTATCTCTTCTTACAAAGTCACCCTGACTATCGCACAGTGTATATATATTCCATCTTTTAAATATACACATATTGAGTTCTTAGAGCTTATACAAAACGTTTGGTGAAATAATAATGAATACTGTGATAATATGTTATGTTATAAGTAAATTGTGTGGCACATAAGATTTTTGGGTTATTTATCATAGCATCCACCCACACATTTATTAAAGTTTATAACCCAGAGAAAGGACGGATACCTCAGCTTGTGTTATATAATCATAAGGAACCAGTATTGTTTACAGAAAAAGTTAACTTGTAACATGACGTTGTCATGAGATAAATCATAGGTTGCAGTATCGCTGTGATCTTATATCATTCTGATCTAATTTGGATCTTATTGATTTAGGTGATGCTATTTATCTAATGTCATTTTGAATACATACCATAAAGCAGGAGTTGACCTAAGTTGTGTCTTAACAGCTTCAGTATTGTTATGATCTTATATCATTCTGAGACAAGGGCTGATACATTTATTGATTTCGGTATTGCTGTGATCTTATTTTACTCTTACTTCATTCTCATTATATATCATAAGTATACATTTCCTAAAGCAGAAGGCCGATCTACTACGTGACAAAGACATATCAATTATTAGAAGAATAACTTAGAAAATTGCGCATAAGTTTGCAAAATGAGAAACAATATGTTGTGAGTGAAGCTTTAACTAAGAATAGTTCTTGATCAAATGTTTCTGAGTACGTTCGCTAAATGCAACCTTAGTTTACACGAAAAGAGGTGGACAAACAAATTAATAAAAAGAGAGAAGTCTTGAGAAACCTACATAACCACATCACCTTGAGGAAACCAGAAATACCAGAGTGCATGTTTCAAAACTCTACACTGGTGGTTAATAATAAACTGAACAGAACTAAGAAACTGTTGAGAGAAGACGCGATGATGCAAAGGAAGAATTATAGGCAGATTACGTCAAGATACAAAAGAAAAGATTCATTTCATTGATAAAGGGAGATAACGCACGAGCTTTATTTACAGGAATTTAAAGTCTAAATGGCATTCCAAGCTGTAGAAACATTCAGAAAGTTTGGTATGCCACAAAATGTGATCAAGAGAACGGGAACAATTTTCTAGAACACCAAACTTGACTTACTACCTGACAAAACAACATACGGTTATTATTACTCAGACTTATCGTTCAGCCAGCAAAAATCCATAAAAGAGCGTCGTAGTCAACAAAGAAAAACTTCGCAATGGTGCCATAAGACAGGTTCACAGTTCACTGAGCTACTTGTCCGGATTTCCATTACTATTGGGTTGTAAAATTTCGATATGCATCCTATCATTTACATCATTCAAAGATGCTATAAAACAGAGTATTATTTGTTACGTTAATATAAAACGGAAAACGAGTTTAATTTTTTTTATAATCAAAATCGCTGAGCGAATTTTGAAAAGTATTGATTCAGATAGAAAGACCTTTTTTGAAGTGTCCCTTTTCTTTTAGTAAATCTATAGGGTTTTAACGTGGGTTTTGTAGTTTTGGGGTTCAACGGCTATCTAACTTAAAATCTTATTTAACATTTCTAATCATAATGTAAATATGATATATTCGATTAAAACTATGAAATAAGTTTATTGTTTTTTTTTAAGATGACCCCCCCCCCCAGTGGCACAGTGGTGTGTCTGCGG
>NW_013667936.1:14578-26616 GCF_000517525.1 Limulus polyphemus
ATTTCCCAAATTTATTTGCCTAATATTAATTTAACTGTTGATTGATAAGCCAGAAAAAAAATAATGAGCTTAAAATCAGTTTTTATTGCCAAAATCTTAGTTTTGGAAACAAGTAATACATCATTCTGACATCCACAGCACCAAGTTAACCACACCTGATTAATTTTGTTGTGTGTTTTATTATTATAATTACCACACCTGATTAATTTTGTTCTGTGTTTTATTATTATAATTACCACACCTGATTAATTCGGTTCTGTGTTTTATTGTTATAATTACCACACCTGATTAATTTGGTTCTGTGTTTTATTATTATAATTACCACACCTGATTAATTTGGTTCTGTGTTTTATTATTATAATTAAAATCTACTCTACATTCTGACACCCACAGCACCAAGCTAACCACACCTGATTAATTTGGTTCTGTGTTTTATTATTATAATTAAAATCTACTCTACATTCTGACACCCACGGCACCAAGCTAACCACACCTGATTAATTTTGTTCTGTGTTTTATTGTTATAATTATAATATACTCTACCCATTTAAATACAGTGTGGCTTTGGAGACACGTAATACACCATTCTGACACCCACAGCACCAATCTAACCACATCTGATTCATTTTGTTCTGTGTTTTATTATTATAATTATAATCTACTCTACCCATTTAAATACAGTGTGGCCTGATTAGCGTTATTTATTACCAAGGTTGAAAATGTAACCTTATCCTGTAAACTAAGAAAACTCAGTTTAATATATATTATGTACTTTATATGCACAAAAGACGAGAGCGGCCAATCAAATGAGATAAAAATAACCTGTATTTCGAGTAACCATGGCACGTTTTTTACTGAGATGTATTCCCAAAATTGATAGTCTTTATGAAAGTTGTATTTTCAAGAAATATTAATACGTACTGCCTTTAACCCTCAGAGAGGGTTTCCTTCACGTATAATTCAAAATGTATAGTCAAAATATCATTAATGTTCGCAACAAATTTTATAAAATGTATGTAGATATATATAACATACTTGTACTGCTAATACAATTTTAGTTAATTACAGTGAAACCAAAACATCTGATTAAAATATAATACACAAAATCTGATAACTGGATATTAGGAAAGATATTCTGGAAAGTAGATCTTCTTTCTCCTGAGACGAATTCTGTGGACTTAAACAGCTAGAAACCGGGTTTCGATACCCGTGGTGGGCAGTGCACAGATAGCCCATTGTGTAGCTTTGTGCTTAAACGACAAACAAAAGCAATTCATTTTATAAAAAGGAAAATAACTCCTGACTAATCTAACTAACAGCGACTAATCTATTGTTCGGACCTCTATGTTCTTTGTGTAAGATGAAATCATAAGCTATTGACCATGTTTTGTAGAATAATATGTATAATGACAGAAAAGAAAACTGTATTTGAAGTATAACAGTAATACTTTACTATTAAATTCGAAATTTATCTAAACAATTTGTTTGATTGTTGTTAAGCACAAAGTTACACAATTGGATATCTATGCTGTGCCCACCACGGGTATCGAAACCAAATTTTTAACGATATAAGCCCACAGACTTATCGCTGAGTCACTGGGAAGCACTAACAAAATAAAATCATAAGGCGGTAAAACACCTTTTTTTTTGTTGACAAATATTTATATGGTTTTTAATTAACTCCTATTACACTTTTATTTTTATTATTCCTGATTACATTTGTCAGTTTGAAGTAGTTAAATATGTTGACATTTCAGCATTATGAACAGATCCATATGATATAAGTTCTTTTATTATATGTGATAACTTCATAGGAAATAATATTGTGAAACGTTGAATTAAAACTACCAATTGCAAAGGGTAAAAACTCATTTGATATGGCTCTTAAAAAATAAAATTCTTCCAATATTCTAAAACTTTACGTCGATCACCAATTTTATCGCTTCCTGGAAAAGTGTTTTCCGTAGTTCCATTTATTCATTTCTTGGTAATTTCTTATTTGAAAATTGAAAAAAAAACAACTCTTTTTTTAAATTTTATTATAAGTATTTAATAAATCTCTACCTATTTCCTGCAACTTTATACTTGTGTTATTAGTTTTTGTAATATAGCTAATAATCGTTTTCCAATTATATATCATTCTTATATATTTCTAGCTTAGCATTCTATCGACACTCTTCTTTCCTATATTAGAAAAAAAGTCAACTTTCTCTTAACATTTGTAACTCTCTTTCTCGTTTATGGCAGCACCGTTTGCCCTTTGATAAAAGCTGTTATTATTATTATTCTGTAAAACCGATGTTAGCTCCCCCTTTCTTACAAAAAATAATGTTTTTATTCCTAATAATTGCAAACAATTGTTTCCAAACTTTTTTGATTATTAATTTGCTATTGCAAACAAACCATTCCGTTGTGTAAATGTTCTTCTGAGCGTTCGGGAAGATCGAAATCTCTTCCCTTGCTTTTACAACTCCTTTAATAATCTCAACGTTTCTTGTTTGTTTTTTTTTCAATAATTGACTGTTGATGTTACAAGTCTCGTCTATCACGGTTTGTTTTAAAATGTTTGCATACACAGCAGTCATACGATAATCAGAGCCATTACCTGGAATTATATTAGTAATTACAAACATACACAGACACACGCATATAAAGGCACACACACACATGTATACGGATGTGTGTTTATATATAGAGAGTCATGTATACATATATATATATATATATGGAAACACAAGCGAAACACATACAGGACTCACTGACAGCTAATAATGGCAACTAGTTGGTGAATTAAAAAAAGTACAAACAAAAAAGTGAATGAGTCATACAATCCACTAGTATTTTTTATGTGAATCCTTTGAACCACAAGGAGCATTACACTTCGTTTTCACGCTGTTATAAAGATTACTAAAGTATAATTGAACAATACTGTTCCAAATGTCGTATATTACTCCTTAGAATACAGCCGAGTTGTTTGATCACTTTTTGAACTTCTCAGTATTTACATAAATCCATAAAGCTTTAAGAATGTTCATATCAAAACTTTGGCTAAACCATGGTCGTGTGTGTTCCATTGGTCTTTTTGCTTTCAATCTATTGATTCAGCACACTTGTTTTACGGATAGGATCATTGTCTTGCTGGAAGATGTATCCCCACTTAATTATTTGTGTTTCTGAGAGCAATGGCATGATAGATCGAAATCTACCTGTACTTGTCAGCCGTCATGGTGCCATCAATTCTGGTTAAATTTCTGACATCATTGGCTGAGATATAGCCCCAAACTTGCATTGATAATCAATCATGTTTCACTGTAGATATTTTCGTTTACTATGATACTGTTGTTGATTGTAACTTAAACTTGGATTCGTCTTTAAAGACAACACTATTCTCTAGGTAACATTTATATTTACAGCAAGATCTGTACTCATTGTTTTACATATCTTCTTGAGAGTCTTGCAGATAGCTCTTACTAGAAGACGAAATTCTTTCTGCAATTTTTCCAGTGATTATCCTAGACCAGTCCAGAAGTTGGTTTCCACACGCTTGTTATGCAGTATTTCAGTTCTGGGAGCCATAACTGGGCCACACTAACACTTATGGGTATAGTATAATTACCTGTACTTTTATAAGGTTTATGCCAATTTCTGATTGGTTGGATAACAACCAATCAAAGTGTGAACTACCAAAACGTGGTTTTACTCTGGTGCATTTTATTTTGACACATTAATAGTGTGACTTCTGTGATATTTTTTTATATTCTTATCCCCCACTGCTTCTCTAATTAGCTCCCCATTATTTTTGTATGGAGGGGGTCAGGGAGAGAGATATAAGAAAAGATTAATTTGGGTTTAGACGTCTATGAATACCTAGTAAACATTTACAGCTTTTGCTAGTAAGTAAGAAATGAATTCAAAATTGTATTATACGAGAGCCCCAAGTTTCACATAATAAACTTCACTATTTAACATAAATAATGAAGAACATCCACAAAAATCTATATACAAGAATGTATAAGTTAAACAAAATATTGATAAATGCCAAGATAAGAAGTTTCTCATTTATCAGTTAACTTAAGTCCTTTAGTATTATTTTAAAAGCTTATCTTTTTATTGCATTATTAAACGTTTTCTAACTAAAACTAAATAAATCAATATTTTAAGCTCAAACTTCTACAAATAGCAGAGAAACACGTATTTTTCTTATGTCATATATATGTTTCAAACTTACGTACATTGTTACCGTGACCCAACAAAGTAAATTAACCGCTCTTAACTTTGTGTTCTCTGCAACATCTAACACAGTAATTTTCCATATTGTTGGTAGGAAAAATTATTATGAATTCAACTCACATCTGTAGCTGCACACGAAGAACAAACAGCAAACACACGAGCAAAATACAGCCAGCTTCGGAGAAAGTATACTTAATAGGAATAGGTAAACCAACAGCTTTCCTGGTTGTCATAGAAATAATTTGTCAACAAAAAAAATTATATCTGCTGTGTTGCAGGTTATCTATTACCTCAGAGGGAAATAAATCAAATAGCTCACTAAGATACTCTACTTGGAAATAAAACATAATCTGTAACCATAATATTACGTAAATTATGACATAAAATATAGATGAGTAAAATCTCAGTCAGCGTATTATTTGTTTTTCACCACGTTTCATTATTATTATCGGTTAGAGTTGACGGTAAAGAAAACAGAAGGCGTGTTATAGAGATCGAATGTGGATACGTTATTTTCATCAACTAAACCCAACCTTTTCACAAGAGATAAATAATAAAAGAAAATACGAATAATGATTTGTTTCTTACAGTAAAGTTGGAGAACAGATGCCGAGAAACGGCTAAGAGGATTTTATTTTTATTTTTTTGGCCTTGGAGCCAACGTATGATTTTAACCCATTGACTACTGATTCTTCGTATTGGGTACGGTTTGTGCATTTAGAACAGCCGCAGTCAATGGGTTAATATTGATGCCAAATCTTATTTTTTCGTTTAATTTTCACTAAGCAAGAATATAACGCATAGCGACCCATCTTATTTGGGGGGTGGGGTGGAAGCAGGGAAAAGAGACATAAGAATAGGTTCATTTGGGCTAAGCGCAGATAGCCCTCGTGTAGCTTTGCGCGAAATTCAAAAAACAAACAAAAAAGAAACAAACATTTGGGCTAAGACATCTATGAATGCCCAGTAGACATTTACAGCATTTACTAGTAAGTAAGAAATTGTATTATACCAGAGCTGGAAAGGCCCCAAGTTTCATATAAAAACTTTACTATTTAACATAAATAATGAAGAACATATACAACTCGGGCTCCACAACAGTCTGTATAAAGTTAGTTTAGTCTCATGTAACTGTACCAAAAAAAAAAACAAATCAACAACAGAAAAACGAGAATGTGGCTCTTCAATAACTCTTATCAATGAATTTATTTTGTACTTAAGCAATGAAATATCAAATCTTCAACAGCCCTTCAAGTCTGTTGATCACTTCTCTGCGTTCCCTTAATATAACTATTATTTTCAGTGCTATTTCCTAAGATAATTAATTATATTTCCAGGATACACAAACCTGATTAGAACAAAGAACCTCCGTCGTACAACAACAACAACTTTGTCTCTCTCCTAATGTGTTTAGGCAGACAAAGGTTGACTCCTGGTCTTAATGTCTTCATTACACCAGTGGTCGGGTGTGGTCATTAGCAATAACCCCTAGAGCAGTAGGGATGCCGGTCAGTTAGAGGTAATTGAGAGAGTGTTTGAGTATCTGTCTGTTTGTGAAAGGGAACTGAGCAAGAGATGAAGAGGGGACGATGTTGTACAGATTGACCGAAAAATAAATATTTTTTGTTAACGTCTGTGAAGAATGATTTTTTTTCCTTTCATTGAGCCTTTAAGAAATTGCAAACGAAATTAACGTTTAAGTTAACATCAAAGAGATAGGTTATTTTGTTTTAAGTATTTATACCATTCCACAAAATAGAAGACATATAGATATATTTTGTTATAAAGGGTAAAAACAAAATGATTTAATGTTATGTTTCCGAAAATTCATACTTGTCACGTTTTCATATATGGATGGCCTCTTTTCCAAACAATTACTATGATTTAATATTTAAAGTATTATAGTTGTTTTAACAAAGATAACGAACGTTTTTAGTTGATTCCTAAAAGCGAACGATGGTGAACTGCCTAGTTTGTGAGACCAGACGCAGTTAAGAGCTACATTATTTTTGTTATAATAAAAAAACACTTTAAGAATGAATTGCAAGGATATTCTACAGACGCGAGAAATATAATAAAAATATGTAAACAAATAGGGTGGAATGGCCTTAGTAACTATATGTAAACAAGTAGGGTAGAATGGCCTTAGTAAATATATGTAAACAAGTAGGGTGGAATAGCCTTAGTAAATATATGTAAACAAATAGGGTGGAATGGCCTTAGTAAATATATGTAAACAAGTAGGGTGGAATGACCTTAGTAAATATATGTAAACAAGTAAGGTGGAATAGCCATAGTAAATATATGTAAACAAGTAGGGTAGAATGGCCTTAATAAATATATGTAAACAAGTAGGGTGGAATGGCCTTAGTAAATATATGTAAACAAGCAGGATGGAATGGCCTTACTAAAAATATGTGAACAAGCAGGGTGAAGTGGCCTTACTAAATGTATGTAAACAAATAGGGAGGAATGGCCTTACTAAAAATATGTGAACAAGCAGGGTGAAGTGGCCTTAGTAAATATATGTAAACAAATAGGGAGGAATGGCCTTAGTAAACATATGTAAACAAGTAGGGTGGAATAGCCTTAGTAAACAAGTAGGATGGAATGGCCTTAATAAATATATGTAAACAAGCAGGGTGGAATGGACTTACTAAACATATGTAAACAAGTAGGGTGGAATGACCTTAGTAAATATATGTAAACAAGTAGGGTGGAATGGCCTTAATAAATATATGTAAACAAGCAGGGTGGAATGGACTTACTAAAAATATGTAAACAAGTAGGGTGGAATGGCCTTAGTAAATATATGTAAACAAGTAGGGTGGAATGGCCTTAGTAAATATATGTAAACAAGCAGGATGGAATGGACTTACTAAAAATATGTAAAGAAGTAGGGTGGAATGGCCTTAGTAAATATATGTAAACAAGCAGGATGGAATGGCCTTAGTAATTATCGAAACGGAAAAATCCATACGATAGAGTGTGAGGAATAAAACTAGGCCTAAGAAGAACAGGAAACCATATATGAATGTATAGTGTTTTTATAAGAAGAAAGACATATTTTTGACAATTTTTTAGTAGACTAATACACAGAACAAATGTACAAATAATCACGCAGAAATGGTCACTGGTAAAAACAATGTTGGCTTTAATGATGGTAGAACACTGATTGGGGCTCTGCCTAATAGTATTTTGCAGCTCAGCGTCTCTTGAGGAACCCCGACCATTTAAACTTACTCCCACAAGTCACAGTTGGGTGGAAAGATCAATTAAGTTTTCGTGTTTACGATTATCGACCATGGTGGGGAACAACAACACTGGTTCGTGCTTGGAACACCAAACAACACTGCTTCTCTGGTACATAATCATGACACACATAACAATATGCATCGTAGAGGGGGGAAAGACTGTTTTGGTTGGTATAAGTCTTAGCACAAAATATTCTGCACTACAGAATCTTGGTTATAGCCGTGCTTTAGGTATTTCTGTCAATCAAACCATGTGTCGCATTTTTTAGTAGTAGTCCCACGTAACAATATCTGTAAACGAGATTTATCATAAGTTCTAAAGTTCGTGTAATAGAACATGAGATTTATCATAAGTTCCAGAGTTCGTGTAATAGAACATGAGATTTATCATAAGTTTTAGAGTTCGTGTAACAGAACACGAGATTTATCATAAGTTGTAGAATTCGTGTAACACAAAGCTACACAAAAAGCTATCTGTGCTCTACCCACCACGGGTATCGAATCCCGGTTTCTAGCAGACATACCACTGTGCTAGTGGAGGGGCAGTTGAAAACACCTTATACTTATTACATTTAAACAGTCAGGACTGTCTTCAACAAGAAACAATATACTCACTTCTGTTTCTGTTGAAATAAGAATTCGAGTGTAGTAAATACATATACTAGTCACTTCATTATCAAAATCTGTACTTGTAGAAAATTCTTCACCAATATTGGCGAAACCTAAAATACACATTCACTCTACATGGGTAGCTCGTGTGACATTACAGCACAAAAAACTGATAATAAGTTAAACAAATCTTTTACGTGGTTCTATACGGGTTTCCTTGAATTATTTAGGTGGTTCTATACGGGTTTCCTTGAATTCTTTAGGTGGTTTCTATACGGGTTTCCTTGAGTTCTTGAGGTGGTTTCTATACGGGTTTCTTTGAATTCTTTAGGTGGTTCTATACGGGTTTCCTTGAATTCTTTAGGTGGTTTCTATACGGGTTTCCTTGAGTTCTTGAGGTGGTTTCTATACGGGTTTCTTTGAATTCTTTAGGTGGTTCTATACGGGTTTCCTTGGGTTCTTTAGGTAGTTTCTATACGGGTTTCCCTGAGTTCTTTAGATGGTTCTATACGGGCTTCCTTGAGCTCTTTAGGTGGTTTCTATACGGGTTTCCTTGAGTTCTTTAGATGGTTCTATACGGGTTTCCCTGAGTTCTTTAGATGGTTCTATACGGGTTTCCTTTAGTTCTTTAGCTGGTTCCATACGGGTTTCCTTGAGTTCTTTAGCTGGTTCTATACGGGTTTCCTTGCGTTTTTTAAGGTCAGTCAGGAACATTTTTTAAATTATTATCAATCTTTTTGTTATAGAATATCACACAAACCACCGATTTAAATACTCTTATATGCCAAACTAGTTCATTATAATTTTATAAACACTTAACATATATTAATCAGTGTTACTATATTCGACGACTGGGAGAATTCTCGAAGGCTCAGTTCCTACGTTCTGTTGTCGATCTCTGTAAAACCAGTACATTGTTTTTTTAATGAAGTTAAATAATAATAAAAAAGTAGACGTTGCAAAAGTTTGGATTCAGTTCAAAATTTCGAATTAAACATAAACCTTTATATTTAATTCCAATATTTCAATGCTCCATTTACTCAAAGCAGAAGAAATATGTAGTTTTTGAACCTTATGATTCCGCTATATCAAATTTCGTTAGCCAAAAATAAAATATTCACATTTAAAGTAAAACACCAAACATTCCTCTTCCTGTGTGATGTTCAGTTGTACATATATGTAATGTAAAATGTATTACTTCTTCCTGTGTGATGTTCAGTTGTACATATATGTAATGTCAAATTTATTACTTCTTCCTGTGTGATGTTCAGTTGTACATATATAAAATGTCAAATTTATTACTTCTTCCTGTGTGATGTTCAGTTGTACATATATAAAATGTCAAATTTATTACTTCTTCCTGTGTGATGTTCAGTTGCACATATATAAAATGTAGAATTTATTACTTCTTCCTGTGTGATGTTCAGTTGTACATATATAATGTAAATTTTATTACTTCTTCTTGTGTGATGTTCAGTTGTACATATATAATGTAAAATTTATTACTTCTTCCTGTGTGATGTTCAGTTGTACATATATAATGTAAAATTTATTACTTCTTCCTGTGTGATGTTCAGTTGTACATATATAATGTAACATTTATTACTTCTTCTTGTGTGATGTTCAGTTGTACACACACACATATATATATATATATCGTAAAATACATTACTTCTTCCTGTGTGATGTTCAGTTGTACATATATATATATATCGTAAAATATAGTAATGTTCTCTGGATTACTTGCAACACTAAATATCTTAATGCATTTACACCCTTAAACTCGAGTCATATAAAAAAGAAATCACCATGTATCATTTCACACTCCCCTTATGTCTGGAAATATTTGATTTTTTGTCATACGCTGCAATACTGTTTAAGCCTCGTATTGATTTAGTGTCTGTATATGCATAAATATTAACTTCGTAAGTCTGTTCTTCTTCGGTCCATGAAGCGGCAATCAAACGAATAAATCATTCACGAGTAAAGTCTGCAAATGCGCTACATTTGATTACTGTAAATAGGTTTGCACAAGATTGTTAAAATGTTTCAAAACTGTCCGTATAGACAAACACAACAACTGTGTAGAGAAAAGATAAACAAGTAAGAAAGTTACTTTTGCTAGAGTTAAGAAAAAAAAATCATTGTTTCTAAAAGTCCACGAGAAATTAAATTCTCTTGTAAGTTCTTCAGACTCCTTCAGTTGTCACTCTTTAACGTGAGTTATTAAAATACAATAATAAAATGAATTAGTTGATTCGAGGGAAATTTTGTGAAATTTTTAATCTGATTGTAGAAATATGCGCATAGATTTATTTTTCTATTAGTGATGTTGTCTTATCTGGTAGGAGTTACTGAATACAAAAAGGATTTTCTAACAATAAAACTATTGATCTATAATATTTTCCCCCTATTAATACCGTGGTGAGCGTGGATTTAACCCTCTGGATTTCGGAGCTGGTGAGCCGGGTTTGAATTCATGCCACGACAAAAAAGCCCCCCCCCTCATACTCTAAGATGTGGGTGCGTTATAAGAATGACAGTCAATTCCTTAACGTGAATGGCTGGTGGTTATGATGCTCCTGACTGGCTGCCTTTCCTCTAGTCAATGCCCCCCTCCCCAGTGGGGCAGTGGGATGTCTGCAGGTTTAAAATTCGGGTTTCGATAATCGTGATGGGCAAATCACAGATAACCTATTGTGTAGCTTTGTGCTTGATAACAACCAAATTGGTCAGTGGTTCAAAAACTAGGGACAGCGGCAAATAGCCATAGAAACTTTGCCACAAACACAAAATATGAATTAATGCTGGTGATTTACTTTGACAATTTAGACACTTCATTTAAATTTGGAGATTTCCTAACTGACAATATAAAAGTCGGTAAAATGTTTCTCGAAAGTCATTACTCTCATTTCCATAGATTAATATTTTCTTGTTTAAAACATTACCCCTCAGACTACTGCTAGTAACAAGATCTAACAAGATAGTAACAAGATAGTTTAGTAACATGTAAAACGTTTAAAGTTTGAGATGATTTTCAAAATTCTCCTTTAATTTTTGTATCAGAAATTCCACCATACGAGGCTGTAACATTTTTTGCCAAAAAAAAGAAGAAATACTTGATGAAGTTTAATATAACCGAATAAACAATGTGAGGCTAACCTCAAGAGTTTATTTTGGACAAAGTGAGGCTAACCTCAAGAGTTTATTTTGGACAATGTGAGGTTAACCTCAAGAGTTATTTTGGACAATGTGAGGCTAACCTCAAGAGTTTATTTTGGATAAAGTGAGGCTAACCTCAAGAGTTTATTTTGGACAATGTGAGGCTAACCTCAAGAGTTTATTTTGGACAATGTGAGGTTAACTTCAAGAGTTTATTTTGGACAATGTGAGGTTAACCTCAAGAGTTTATTTTGGACAATGTGAGGTTAACCTCAAGAGTTTATTTTGTATTTGAATGTATTCTTCAAAAGAAACAAATTAATTTTTTTATAATAATAGTTGGTAAACTTTTGTTTTTGACATGAAATAAGTGTCAGTGGTTGATATCGAAAGACTGGGCTTTACCAATATTTTCATCATATTATGAACTTATTGTGACATACAACTTACTCAGCGTACATCATTTTATTTCATATAGGTAGTTAGTTTTCTTTGTAAAGATCAGTAATGTATCTCTTCTGATGGCAAGTGTTTTATTTCTGATAAACAAAACTGCCTCATTGTACTACACAGCGGGAATATAGATTGTGACCTTTCTTATATCAAATAAAAGTCATTGTACAGGAACGTCAAAACAAAAATTCGTATGACGTTCAAAATATTATCTTTTTTTTTTTTTTTTCAAGTAGGCCCGGCATGGCCAAGTGGTTAGGGCGTCGACTCGCAAATCTGCGGGTCGCGGGTTCGAATCCCCGTCCCACCAAACATACTTGCCATTTCAGC
>NW_013667936.1:27616-33321 GCF_000517525.1 Limulus polyphemus
ACGGTCAATCCCACTATACGTTGGTAAAAGAGTAGCCCAAGAGTTGGCGGTTGGTGGTGGTGATGACTAGCTGCCTTCCCTCTAGACTTACACTGCTAAATTAGGGACGGGTAGGTTGAAATTTTTGCACCTCTCTAATCTTTGTCACTTTCAGAATAATAAACATGAAATCGTGTTTATCAACACTGAAACCTATAGTATAATGTATTCTAAGGTACATTGTTCTCGAAGGAGCAATTGGAATGAGTTTAAGTTAAATCAAAGCAAGCTTGTTTGTTTTGTTATTAAGCGCAAAGCTACACATTAAATTATACGTGCTGTGTCCATCACGGGTATCGAAACCACTGGGGAGCTCCAAGCAAGCTAAAATAAAAACGGAAATATTTAAAAATAAATAGACAATTTGAATGTTTTAACACTTATATAATATAGTTTATCAATTCATTTACTAAAATACCATGGTCTGCACATGCGCAGATGATGAACATTGATTTTTTAAGCGTAATATCCACACCTTGAGTGTAATGTGGAAATTGTCAATATTTTACCAAACAGACGAATTCATTAAAATAATCCATTATTTTGAGATGTTCACTGATGGCTAGATTTCTTCTCTGTTTCGCTTCAAGTCACTAACTGGTGTCTATATTAATATCGCAATATAAAAGATTACCTAGTGGCGAAAAAAGAAATTATAGCCCCATATTTAAGACTAATGTTTCCACTCACTTATATTTTAAATATATGATACAAAACCAAAACTGTATAAAAACAAAAAAACGTATAGGTAAAACACCAAAATAACAATCTAGCCACGATAAGAACTTTCTAATTCCAGGTTATTATAGTCATAAAGTGTTTCATGTATTAAAGACGTATTTCATACACTTCACCATGCTTCAATCCTATAAATGCTACTTTTACCTCAATAGCTCATTATAGACGAGAATTAGAATTAACATCAGATATGTATACAATGTGGAAACTAATTAAGGAAATGTAAAGGTTACACAGTCAACGAGTAATTACAACCAAATGGCCAATCTGCCGCCATTAGTAGGATACATTATTATATAACATACTAAATAAAAGCACTGCCAGTTTGGTTTAATTTAAACATGACATATTGTTTTCATGCTGCCATAAGTTTATCAAGGTATGATTTGTTCCAGTTATCCCGTTTTTATCCCCACAATTCACGCACGTTTGACTCTCTCATTTTCCATATCAACCCATACAGGTTTAATA
This sequence comes from Limulus polyphemus, assembly GCF_000517525.1. Lineage (NCBI taxonomy): Eukaryota > Metazoa > Arthropoda > Merostomata > Xiphosura > Limulidae > Limulus > Limulus polyphemus. The sequence goes on from NW_013667936.1 coordinate 28,865, forward strand.
ATTTGGATATCAACATGGTTTTGCAGTTCACCTCATAGATCTGACTGTTCCAGCTGTCGTTTTGTGATTGCAATCATTTTTTTTTTCATCACATCTGTTGCATATTTGGGATCACTGTCTTGCTGGAAGATGAATCCCTGCCCTGCAGGTCTTTCTCCGGAGGGAACGGTATGATGGATAAGAATTTCCTTGTATTTGTCAGCAGCCATACTATCAATTTTGTTTAGATATCCAACACGACTGAATGAGATGCAGCCCCCTCTTTTGTATGTTGAACATGATACAGTTCTCGTCTCTCTCATCGAACAAATAATAGTTGGTTCTTGCTAAACAATTTGAATTTCGACTCATCTGCAGAAAGCATCTTCAACCAGTCATTCAGTTTGTTGAAATATGATTGTCATTTCTGTCTTTTAGTTTTGTTATCTCTCCTAATAAGATGGTATTATTAAGCTTTAAGACCACTTTTTACTAAAGTGTATTAGCTGTTCTGGAGGTAACGTTCACACTCGTCCTTTACCTACAGCTAAATTATTGACAAGATCTCTACTGGATTGGTGTTTGTAGAGAGTAACGCTTCGAGTTACTTTTGAACAGTTTGTGTTTTCTACCTCGACCATTGCTATTATCAACAGCACTAGTTTCACGAACCATTTTTGGAAGTTTTATAAATGTTACCTCAATCTGTTGCATGGCGTACCTTCGCCAGACAAGTTATACGCGTTTGTGATGTAATATTTCTGTCATGAGAGGCGTAAGTGCAATCACCACACTACGGCTAGGAATAGTACGACTGTTTGTACTTTTATGGGCCTTATGCTAAGGTGGTACTGTCTGAGTGATTGAATGGCAGCCAACCACAGTATAAACTGTCAAACACGTGACTGTATTCTGGTGAATACAACAGAGTGATTTATACTCATTGCATTCACTGTTTCCATAGTTACTTTCAATAGTAATACACATAAACATAATAAACAAATATGGGATCAGTAATTTTAATCCACGTTTATTTCGTAAATATAATTTCAATTTCATATTTCGGAATTATTTTACATTCGTATATCTATGAAGTTTACCCACAAATTTTAGCCTTGTATGAGCTAACCAGAAACTGATCTTGAGAGAGCTAACTGTGCATTAAAACAGTTCACTCTCTTATACATAGTCACACTCGATCGATCTCATAGACATGAGTCATTCCGAATTCATTGACCGATGGTCGTAAACACATATTTACTAACTGATGCTAATTAGCTCCGAAATAGATATGACACATTGTTTTTGTATTATTATTCTGACATCAAACTATTTATTATATAGTTTTTACTTTTCAACTATTCAACATTTTAAAACAACTGACATAAAAACAATTCATATATTTTGTATTGTTAATAATATAACTTTGTAAACACTGCTCACTTTGTACTAATATAACGTTTATTTATTGATGCTACGTATTATTCCAAAGCTAAATACGGGTTCAATGTCATGAATAAAAGATTAACAAAAACACCATTTGCAGGTCACCACTATAAGGAGCCTAGTCTTGTTTCTAGATTAGCCTTAGTCCAAGTCATTGATGAGGAGTAGAACTCCTCGAAAACAAAAATAGAAGAGATTCAAATTACCGTTAGAGCTTCACATTTCTTTATGATATTTTTAATAGTTAAATTCTAACACTTGAGGAGGAGTGGATCTCCTCGAAAACAGAGAAAAGAAGAGATTCAAATTACCGTTAGAGCTTCACATTTCTTTATGATATTTTTAATAGTTAAATTCTAACACTTGGTAAAACTAGGCATCAACTTTGTTTGACCTTTATGTACACACGTCGATATTAAGCTAGTTTGTGAAGAGTTTTAATATTACTATGTTGTTCATTTTACATATTTCTTTTATAGATTTAAGAAGTCTTCTGTGTTAGACAAAAAAACGCCGCTTTATCGTAAAACTTCGATTTATTGTTGCCACAGGCGCAGTATAAATAGATAAAAACAAGAATGTAAATTAGATGGTACGGAAAAACAAACTTGATGAACAGAGGATTTGTCTAAGGTTCAATTACTCTCTGAGGAAGATGTTGTACACTTATCTCCAAACAGTTTTGATATGTTAGAAGCTTACACCATCTGCTCAAGTATAACTCTGCTTCCTGAGGGAGAAGTGGCTATGGCTCTAGCGGTCATGAGAACAAATTTAATTATAACTAAAATCAGTAGTATTTCATCACCGAAAAAAAGTAAAGAAGCTTTTAGAAAAAAAAATACTATTTCACAACTTTGTTTTGTATTTTTAAATTAATGGACAAAAACGCCTTCAAAATCTATCAGTTATATTCATAAACAGACAAGATCACAGTAATATAATCACAGGAAAACTGTATCCAGTATATACATATATATATGTACCTGTGTTAAACGAAATATTATGATACTAGTTGTTCAGAAAATCAAGCGTATTCTTTGTGACATATCTTTCTACAAGTACTTATTCAATTTCTGTTTACGGGGTACAGTTAGAAACAGATTCTCTTATGAAATGAGGCTTCTATTTATGTGATATTTTTCACTTCTCAGTATCTGTAGACCAGTATGATAACACAATTTTCTCTGTATTACGACGGCTGTGTTTTTTAAAAAAAATATCCGTGAATCTACCATTGTTCTTAACATTTCTTTCACAAGAAACAGTTTGTGTGCTGCCCACCACGGGTATCGAAACCCAGTTTTTAGTATTATAAGCCTTCAAACTCATCGCTGAGCCTCTTGGGGTTGGGGGGCTTCAGAAGAAACAGTTGTTTCCTTCTTTATTTCATCATCATCATCTTCGGTATTTATCAGACAGAACAATCCTTCCTTTGATGTCTACAAATAATATAATCTCTGTAGTGAACCCCTGCCTTATAGTTGTTTTGGCTACCCTTCCTGAAAACGTGTTAGGACTGATGACGAGCATGTGAGCTTTGAAAACAGTTTGAGCAGACGAACTTTACACGTGTATTTCTCTCTCTTCCTGCTCCTCAGAACTACTGTAGCATAAAGGATGAAATACAGTCTAATTTTTAGAGTTTTTATTGCAGTCAGTCCCAGACGAACTCAGCTGGTAGTTTTAGAAACAGTTTTCTGTAGTACAAGTATGAATTACGAACCACATAAAGTAATTATTTTTCAGATATTGGTGTGTTGTGTACATGCATGATATGCTACTAATAAAGGAACAGCTTTATCTCCCCTCAAGACTAATTAATAGAAGGCAAATAATTAATAATGTTTATCTCAGTATTATACGATAATGAGAATACAAGTTTTAATATAGAATTTTGAGTATGTGTACTTATACAAAATTGCCATACTTACACATTAATTACTTTTTATATGAACTATGTTCCAGGTCCCTTAGTGCCCTTGAAACTAATTCAGCCATCGACCTTATGCATCCTGATGTGCACGATTACGTACTATTGTCCGACATCACAATTTGTTGTTTGATAAGTAATTAACACAACATCAATCACAGATCACACAATTTGAAAAACCTTCAACCTTCCTTCCACTGCACGTGGACGTCAGCTTCCAAGACTATGTTTAAGGAGAACAAAAACACTTAAATACATTGTAGCTGCATTGGAAGGTTTGACAGACATGAGGATCGAATGGGATTGCTGAAATTCGACCATCTTTTTCATGAAAAAAACTCATTGTTTTCGAAGTGTCGCTGGACGTTTATAAACTTTCAGGTTACGAGGCTTTGTCAACTCCAAATCGTTGTTTACCAACTTGTTAACGTTACCAAGAGTTATCTCAGCTTCATCGTAACCGTAACTTCCATTGATGCTTCTGCGCATTGTTCCGGAGGAGCTTGAGGTCCGGTTTTGGACCCCTTACTGCCTGTTGACAGTTTTTCTAATTTTTTGAAGAACATTGACGGCTTTCTTCTTTGAAATATTACGTTCTTTGGATCTTCATTGTTTAAAACCTTCCCATATTTAAATATCATTCATTATGAAATGTATAACATAAACTTCCAGCCATGATAACCGGGACAGTATTGCACTGTCCAATGCTCAGGTAGTCGCCTTGAAACAAATACATAGGTGCTAAACATGTCGCCAGTGGTACCATACCATTGCATGATCATATAAATATCACCCATAACAGAATGTGATTGATCTATATTGATAAATACATTAATATTTCATGTATTCGTACAAATCATTTCAGCATTAAGCTTCTTAATTATAAGCACGTCGAAATGAGGACTGTTCTTTCAATTTACGATGGTATCTGTTACAGACTATACTCTAAAATTTTGAGTGTTTTAAATTGAGTGGAATCCAACATTGGTGATCGCTTATAATGGTGGTGCTTTAACTAAATCCAAATAACATGTTTAGGATAATGTGAAACTAATCGACGAATGGCTGAACGTTTCTTTATGTATTGTTTGTTTGTTTG
>NW_013667936.1:34321-35508 GCF_000517525.1 Limulus polyphemus
CACACACACAAACAATCTCAGAGTTTTAGTAGTATATAGATAACAATAAACGTACTTAATATGAATTTGAATAAATCTCCCCCGATGGCTCAGCAGTAAGTCTGTGTACTTATAACGCTAAAAATTGGGTTTCCATACCTGTTGTGAGCACAGCACAAATAACCTATTGTCTAGCTTTGTGCTTAACAAGAAACACACAAATAAAAAATATGTATTGTTAGTATTTTTTGGTGTTAATCACAAATCTACATGAAGGGCTATCTATGCTATGCCCACCACCGGTATGGAAACACGATTTTTAGCGTTATACGTCCATAGATTTACTACTGAGCCATCGGTAGACTAAATATATAAATGTATGTATTAAAATGAATTATATAAATTGGGAATTTATATTTCGTTCCTTTTTATAAGTTATTTTTTTTAATTTTGTGGTTAATTTACTATTTATTGAATGCGACTCTCAAAAGCAAAATATACAGAACGTTACAAAACCTTTTATAAATATTTATTCAATCTAATCAAGCGTTTCATTACCAATTCTAAGTCTCGCCTAATGAAACTGACAGCATACAAAGAAGACATCTCAATCTTCCTAAAAACACGGTACAGTCACACAACAGACCTAATGAAACCATTTTCTTGCTTTTGTCCTTTCTAAGAAAATAGAAAGAAAGAAAGAATCCATATGCCAGGTGTCTTTGATTAAACGTCGGTAGATGATGAAAAAGTTTATTTATAAAGATAATACTTAAGTTCATTAACAATATAGACGTTATGAGCATGGCGTTTTTAATTGATATATAGACATTTATATTACTGATTATACAAAACCCCGTAAACCGTAAATATAAAACGTTCTCATGAATGATGCTAAACCCAAGAGATGCTCATGACAGTTATATGTTGGGGAAACTGAAAATTCAATGGAACTATTTGTTTGTTTCGAATTTTGCGCAAAGCTACAAAAGGACTATCTGCGCTAATCGTCCCTAATTTTGAGGATAGACTAAACGGAAGGCAGCTAGTCGACACCACCCACTGCCATTTATTGGGATACTCTAACAGCGAATAAATGGACTGTCCGACACATTATAATGCCCCCACTGCTAAAAGGGTGGCATGTTCAGCGATGGGATTCGAACCCGAGACTCTTAGATTTAGAGTCGAGTGCCCTAACCACTAGG
>NW_013667936.1:35518-39061 GCF_000517525.1 Limulus polyphemus
AGTAAGATGGTAAGGTCATTTTAGAAAAGATATCAAACTAGGTAAGATGGTAAGGTCATTTTAGAAAATATATTAAACTAAGTAAGATGGTAAGGTCATTTAAGAAAATATATCAAACTAGGTAAGATGGTAAGGTTATTTTAGAAAATATATTAAACTAAGTAAGATGGTAAGGTCATTTTAGAAAAGATATCAAACTAGGTAAGATGGTAAGGTCATTTTAGAAAATATATTAAACTAAGTAAGATGGTAAGGTCATTTAAGAAAATATATCAAACTAGGTAAGATGGTAAGGTTATTTTAGAAAATATATTAAACTAAGTAAGATGGTAAGGTCATTTTAGAAAAGATATCAAACTAAGTAAGATAATAAGGCCATTTTAGAAAAGATATTAAACTAAGTAAGATGGTAAGGTCATTTTAGAAAAGATATCAAACTAGGTAAGATGGTAAGGTCATTTTAGAAAATATATTAAACTAAGTAAGATGGTAAGGTCATTTAAAGAAAATATATCAAACAGGGTAAGATGGTAAGGTCATTGTAGAAAATATATTAAACTAAGTAAGATGGTAAGGTCATTTTAGAAAATATATTAAACTAAGTAAGATAGTAAGGTCATTTTAGAAAATATATTAAACTAAGTAAGATGGTAAGGTCATTTTAGAAAATATATCAAACTAAGTTGAAAGAATATGTCCATTCCTATTTCTTTCTTATAGCTGATAAACAGATGGTCATTGATTTGCAAGAAATTACCTAAAACCTTGAAAAAAATGCTTGGAAATATTCCATTTGTTTATGACATCCTGGCTATTAAGAACTTTAATGTGAGAGTTATTTGTTTTTGATCAAGAGGAGTAAAAGAGTCCATTTAAGGAGTTGGAATTCCAGTTAGTACTACAATGGTTAGCCAATTGGGCAAGAGGAGGAGCATTATAAGATATTGCAGCCTTTCCAGCCCTCATTAATTGTTTCTTTAACTTTTGTTTTTTAAGATAATCTGACAGAAGGTTATATTTTTTTTATTTGAGGTATTGGACTATTGTTATCCCTTTCCGATAGTCTAGGAAGAATCTCAAGAATTCCCCTAATAATAGGCAAATTGTCTTAACTATTTGTCTGTTTAAGGTATTGGAAAAAATATATTAATACACATCATTTTTTGTTTCTCGAATTGCATAGTCTCTTTTCCAAAACCCACTGTGGTTTTTGATGGTAAAGGTCTACCACATTCAACATGAAAAGATTTGAAAAAACTTGAGAAGCATTTGTCAAATGGAGCATGTGGTGTCTATATACCTAAACCTGGAAAAAGCCTTGGGCTATACGTGGAAGTTTGTTATTTTAAGAGAGCTTCATTTTTTATGCCTTTTAAAGTCCAATAGATGCTTTCATGATCCTTCACATAGGACCTTGTCATATATCGAGGTATTGTTTTAGCGTCATGTATTTTCTAACAAAATTAATGCTATTATAAAACAACAATCTTCATCTTTTGAAAACTGTCTCTATGCTGAAAAGGGTTTTCAAATTTAAACTTAAAATACGACATTTTGCAGGCACTTTTGCCACCAGCAAATAAAGAGTTCCAATTTAAGAGATCTACTGATTTTTGTGGTGGTAGAAAAAAACGCTCTCAGGATTTGTTTTTTACAGTATATTACCTTTTACTCTTCATAAAAACAGCTGAAGTCTAAATGATGTAGATAAGCGCTGAGTACCCTGAGGGCTTTCTTTTTCACATCTTGTGGCATAGATTAATACTGCACATTTATGAAGTCCTAATCTAACCATGAGTCGGTATCCGTCCTTTTATAAAATACTGAAGCAATTAGTCAGTCATTTGGGGTAGGTGATGTGTTTAATGGTTATCTTCCTATCTTGCTATGATTAGTTATGATTATAATTCGTGACCCGTCCTTGAGGTCCCCAAATGGGACAGCGGTAAGTTAACGCTAAAAATCAAGGGTTCGATTCCCTTCGGCGGACACAGCAGATTGCTCGATATGGCTTTGCTATAAAAAAATGCCCTCCAGTGGCACAGCGGTATGTCTTCGGACGTTCAACGCTAGAAATCGGGTTTCGATACCCGTGGTGGGCAAATCACAGTTAGCCCATTATGTAGCTTTGTGCTTAATAACAAACAAACAAACTGTACTTGAGCCTCTTTAATTAAGAAGTTTGATATCATTGGTTGGAAATACTGTCTTTCTTTTAGTGAACATGATTGCAGATTTTTTTTTCATTTTTATTTTTAAAAATTGTGTGACTCAGCTGTTTCGGCCAAGATTTTTGATATTTCGCTGTAGTCACCTATAAGATTTTCTCTGAGGCTTCCATTATCACTAGAGAGTTATATGGTGTTTTACTTGCCTTGAATCGTGTAGGTGTTATAGAAAATTGTTCCCACCGTCTCAGCTAGTGATTACTAGCTTAGGATTCGTTTAACGGCTATCAACATCCTGAAGAAGAACTCAGCATGGATCACAGAAGGTTGTCACCAGAAATCACAAGCCAAGAGCTGTCTACAACAAACCTTCTTCAAATTTCGAATACACTGTCTGGAGCTTCCTTAAAATAAAAACAGGTAACATCCTTTCTTACTCATCCCCCCCCCCAAAAAAAAATTCAATTTTGTTTGGTTGCCGATCATTTAATGCTCTGAAAGAATGATTTGACTCACGTCATAGCCAAATCAGTGTTGAACAGAAGAATGCATATCATCTGGTTCGGGCGTTTGTCGTCTAGTTTGCACGACACTCATCGAGGAAACGTTGTCTGAGATCAGCTCCCTATGGGCTATAGTTCACTTTAACTTCCTATAACCTGTTATTTTACAGTCACTAACCATAGTGATACATCCTGAGTGATGCTAATAACTTGCTTCCTGCTGTCGTGTTGCTGTTCAGCAACAACAGTGTTTTACTTAGGAACCTCGACATTTTATGTTGAACAGTGTTGTTGGGAATGGCCATACTATTAAACACAAAATGTTTATAACGTTCTACAAACCATTGAAATGAGTAATGTTTGTTTAAATTCTTTTGCTTATGTTTACCATTTATTCACACTGTTCGTTATAATTTTGCTTTTTTTGTGATTTATTTACATTTTAAATTAGTTCTTTTTCTTGTTTTTGCAATTGAGTTGCCTTGCGTCATAAGACCTCAAAGTACATTACAGGTTTAGAGTTTTTGTTTTCTTTATATTATGAACTTGGTTGGAGCAACTTAAGAATTATTTATGAATTTTGTTGGAGCAACTTAAGAATTATTTATGAACTTGGTTGGATCAACTTAAGAATTATTTATGAACTTGGTTGGAGCAACTTAAGAATTATTTATGAATTTTGTTGGAGCAACTTAAGAATTATTTATGAACTTGGTTGGATCAACTTAAGAATTATTTATGAATTTGGTTGAAGCAACTTAAGAATTATTTATGAATTTGGTTGGAGCAACTTAAGAATTATTTATGAACGTGGTTGGATCAACTTAAGAATTATTTATGAATTTGGTTGAAGCAACTTAAGAATTATTGTG
>NW_013667936.1:39704-55664 GCF_000517525.1 Limulus polyphemus
TTCTTCCTGTTTCTCCGATGTAGAATTCTGGACAGCTATTGTATGTTATTTTGTAAATGACGTTGGTATTGTGTAATTCTAAATAATTTTTGTTTAGTAACGATTTTAATTTAGTCCCGGGTTTTTGTGAGAATTTGACGTTGACAGGAATATTGTGTTTAATGGTTAGTTTTGTACATTTGCTGTTATGTTAAACTTATATTAAAGTTTTTCTTCATTACCCATTCAAGCCGTCTCCAACCATTATAAAAAGATAAAATATATGTTAAAAATGTTCATAGTGTTCTGGTAGTAGTACCTGTAAGCTTTCATGTTTTGTTCATGTCCATACCACTTCACATACAACAGGAAGCTTTTCTACCTACATCCATATTGGAGGTTTGACTTCCCTTACCTCCCTGTATCAAACACATGAGACGAATATTGAACAAACATAAAATTATCTCATAGATCAGCTATCATTGTCTGAGCTGATGGCTGACAATCAGTATTTTCCCAGTATATTCCTAAAGATCTAGTTTGTTTCTGAGGGTCTATTTTTTTTTCTGAGGACCCAGCCATGACTGAAAACCCAGCACTTTTTCTGTTATTGTCAATGAACCAAGCTATTTTCTATATAATATCAGAGAATCTACCATTTTTATCATTCACTGGTTGAGAACTCCACACTTTCTCTGTCACTGTCAATGAACCAAGCTATTTTCTAGATAATATCAGAGAATCTACCATTTTTATCATTCACTGGTTGAGAACTCCACACTTTCTCTGTTACTGTCAATGAACCAAGCTATTTTTTCGATAACATCAGAGAATCTACCATTTTTATTATTCAGTGGTAGAGAACTCCACACTTTCTCTGTTACTGTCAATGAACCAAGCTCTTTTTTAGATAATATCAGAGAATCTACCATTTTTATCATTCACTGGTTGAGAACGCCACACTTTTACAATTACTGCATAATAACCCAACAATTTCATCAATTTGACGCATAATAACCTAGTGGTTTATCAGTTACTACTCGGGAATCTAACAATTTCTTATTTGTTGCGTGAGAGCACAGCGTGTCACATGGGAATTACACACCTCCCATTACTTACTGTGAACCATGTACTTTCAGAGTTGCTGACTGTAAAGCGAGTAATTTTCAATTACTTTCTCAAAGTTCTTAAATTTCTTGTGTGAAAACCCAGCACTGTGTTAATTATTGACTGGGCACTAAACACTTTTTCTGTGAATTACTGTGAACCAGACACTTTCCGTTGGTGCCTGTGAACCGAGCACTCTCAAAGTTGCTATCTGGAAATTTAGTATTTTATTAAGTCGCCATCTGATAACTCAGTGCTTCCTAGGTGATCTCCTGAGAACTTAATACTTTCTAAACTTCTGTCTGAGAAACTATCGTTTTATACGTTGCAGCATGAAAACCTGTTGTGTTTTTCGGATGGGTCAAAGAGAACAGTACTTCCTAAGTTGCAGGTAAGATAGAGAAAAAATAATTTCAATCATTAACAGAGGAATTCTTGTTCACGTAAGAGCTTTCTTCTTGCTCTTTTTATTGTGTTTTATATCTGTTTCGTCTGATAGATATCTGCACTCGTACACGCTTTTATTTATTTATTGGAAGACATTTTTGATTCGCAAATGTTTATGAACTTTTCTGAGGAATACATACTTAAATGCCTTGTCTGTTTAGCTGCTGTTTGTTTCATTATATATAAAATCTTATACGTGTGAAAATATCTTTATATTTTGAGAGATGTAGTGACTTGAAAACACATCAAACTTTCCATGTAAACATAGCGTTATACTTTCCAACTGAACTGAAAAAAAATACTATGTCAAAATTTATTCACACATACTTTAGCATGTTATACTAAACTATGATAAATATTTAAAATTTATTCACACATACATTAGCATGTTATACTAAACTATAATAAATATTTAAAATTTATTCACACATACTTTAGCATGTTATACTAAACTATGATAAATATTTAAAATTTATTCACACATACTTTAGCATGTTATACTAAACAATAATAAATATTCAAAATTTATTCACACATACTTTAGCATGTTATACTAAACTATGATAAATATTTAAAATTTATTCACACATACATTAGCATGTTATACTAAACTATAATAAATATTTAAAATTTATTCACACATACTTTAGCATGTTATACTAAACGATGATAAATATACCAACATTTATATTCACACATACTTTAGTATGTTTTTCGTTTTGATAGTTTTTTAAAAAACATAAATGGAAAATGTAATACTACTTTTACGAATTCCACAATGAAATAGTAATTGTGCTCAAATATTTTGTCATTGGGACGGAATTCTGACAATACAATAGAATATTCAACAAGAAACAAGAACAAAAAAGATAATTTCATAGCATGATGACAATACATGACGAAGAAAAAGTATAGCCATAGATTTGTTTAGCAATAACCACATCATAAACAATATTTTTGCTTTTTTAATGCAAAAGCTACACAATGAGCTATCTTGTACTCTGACTACCGCAGGGAATCGAGCCTCAAATTTTAACATTGTTACGTTCTCAAACTTATTGATTTTCTTACCCTGGAGCATAAATATAATGATAAATTTGCCCCTCCCCACAGTGGCACAGCCGCATGTCTGCGGATTTACAACGCCAGAATGTGGAGTTCGATACCCGTGGTAGGCAGAGCACAGTTAGCTCATTGTGAAGCTTTGTGTTTAATTACAAACAAACAAACGTAATGATAAAATTATCTGGATAGTCGGGATAGCAAATAATTGCTAGCATATTCTAAAAACCAAACACAGAAGTGTTATTTTGTTTGTTTGTTTTTGAATTTCGCGCAAAGCTACACGAGGGCTATCTGCGCTAGCCGTCCCTAATTTAGCAGTGTAAGACTAGAGGGAAGGCAGCTAGTCATCACCACCCACCGCCAACTCTTGGGCTACTCTTTTACCAACGAATAGTGGGATTGACCGTCACATTATAACGCCCTCACGACTGAAAGGGCGAGCATGTTTGGTGGCAGAAGTGTTATTGTGAACATTTTAATGATGAAATAAATGAATAACATTTTGCAGCGCTTATACGAAACCAAGCGCACAGGCTTAGATATTTGCTTGCTGTAGTGTTTTGTAACATTTCGTGACTAAAGAAGGCCAGTTAGATTTGAATTTTCACTCTTTGAAAAAGTTATAAAATATACTTAAAGTAATGAGACTTATTACTTCAAAGACCTTATCCAGTGTAGCTTTAAACAATTTAGTTAATAAATCAAATCGTTTTCCTTTGATTAAATTTCTAGGATGCTTCTGTAACAGCACCTGTTGCTAACAGTCCCCTTTTGGAACATCCTACATTCAATTTTAGACCGCTGTAGTGACTGTACATCAGGCAGAATATCCCTGGTAGTTGGAAGCTACCTAGCATTTACCTCGTGGCGTGAAAAGCGGATCCAGTCGTAACGTGCCACCACTACAGCCATTTAGGAGCTATAAAACTAACGACATTATGTTCTCTGACGGTGGTGCGTGTTCAAACCATCGTCTTCTTGCCAGAGCTTATTAAATGGTTTGTGCTGCAACCAGTTATGTGATTTAGTTTGTGTGTGTGTATATGTATGAAGATGTAGATATAGAAATGTGCACGTGAAGCACGAGGACATGCTCCGGACTACTTGCGCAGTTTCTTCAGATAAGCTTGCGCGCACATTGCGCTCGAACATACTATAGTTATGGAGTGGTCGTGTTAGCAGAGTCATAGACTGGGAAAGTAAGAGAGTGAAGGAGAGTTTATCTACGGTATCAGTAGACAAGATGACAGCAACTGTTTGAGTGAGAGAGCAGCGCATGAAGCTAAAAAGCCACGGAACGTTGGAAAAGCAGCTTGCGGGAAAGGAAAATACGTTGTTTCGGTAGTCACTTGAGAAAGGTGTCCGTTCACCATAAGGTTGTGCAGTAGCTGAATTCGCTTGACCGACTTGTGTCAGTTTGTAGGATCAGAGTGACCACCTGCTTGGGCTAGTGGCGTCAGCTTGTTACGTATTTTGGAGATTTACCGTATGTGATTTTTACTACGGGGAAACCAACCGTAGTTAAATTTGTAATATACGACTAACGCATTTTATCAAAAGTTCGAGATTTGCAGGAAATTGTTGAATAACCCGTAAACTTTTATGTAGTCGTTTACCGTGAGTTCGGATAGTATTATTGTACAGACAATATAACATATCCCAAGTTTATCATCTGTGCCGTACAGTGAGATAGTAATATATTTCCACCATTTGTTTTTATTTACAGTTGCTTGAAATACATTTTTTTTTTTTTACTTTTCGTCCTAAGACAATAGATAATTATGAAACTTGCACTGTAACCTCAAAACATAATAATTATTGTATAGCAGTAAATAGCAAATTATGACATAAACGCCTTTTGAAATTTCTAGCTTTAAATTCCCCCTTTTCTTTACCGCTTATTCTTCTCCTGGTTTTAGAATTACTGTACTCTCGATCTCATAACAACTTTAACTTCTTATAACACGTGACGCGTAACAGAGGGAATTATAAACCTTTTCCAGTTGAAACTATTAGAAAAGCTTCATTTATGGTGCGTAATAATACCACGAGATGTTACCCCCTCCCCATACTAAAACAAAGAGAACTATTATTCTTTCGTGACTGAAATTATTAAAAAGTTTTGTTCACGCGACCTACTGAAAATCTTCCCGTGCCACTCACGTGGCTTTTATTGTTTTCTTCACGAAAATAGATTTGTGCTGTGTATTTCATATCGTGACATCAACAAAGGTTCGTTAAAAAAAAGAAGTAACAAGTAAACGAACCAGAACCATCTGCTCTCCTCCAGAAAACGGGTTGTTTTACACAAAACATCGTTGGTTTTGGTTAAACTGTGAAGAATGGGAATCACGCTGTGATAGTTCATTTTTATTAAGCTCTTTGTAGACTGTCGTCAACAAACTCAGAGGTAAGTTTCTATAATTGTTTACTTCGTTTGTGAAAAATCAACTCGTTCAAACAACAAGAAAGAGTTAACGACGTTCGAGAAAGTACGATTTTATTTTAATTTAAGATAATTTCATACGATACATCTTGATAACGATAATTAAGATGTGAAAGCGAAGTCACACTGTTGAATACAGTGAGTGACAGTAATGGCTTTCCAAGTTTAATTTTCCATAAAGCTTTGTAATACATGAGACTATCTATATTTATCTGTATACAGCGCACTATAAATTAGAGTCGTGTACCTAATCATTTTTCAAAACTATACTAAAGATATTAAGGGGCCGCCGTTTTATTCAGACAACACTAGTTCAGGATAAAAGATTAAAAATCAACAAAATTTTTATTTATTCATTTGTGGTATTGACTTGTTTGTAATTAAACGCAAAGCTACACAACGGGCTATCTGTGCTCTTCCCACCACAGATATCGAAACCCAGTTTCTAGGGTTGTAAGTCCGCAGACATACCGCTGTGTAACTGGGGGACTTGTGATATTGAATAGCGAATCACTCCAATGAAGACTTGCTGTCTAGCAATCCATTTCTGAAACGCATGGGTGCAGGAAAAGTTAGGGACTAGTGACACAAAACATGAGGTATTGAATAGTGAATCACTCCAATGAAGACTTGCTGTCTAGCAATCCATTACTGAAACGCATGGGTGCAGGATAAGTTAGGGACTAGTGACACAAAACATGATGATGAAAATGATTCTAAGATGAAAGCCCTAAGTACACTGGAAAAGAATGAAATGATAATAACAGTTGCTCTTAACTCTTGTATGGTGTCAAACCTATCAATCAAGCCTTTTTACGGTATAGAATATTAATGAGTGATTGAGTTACGTTAAAGTTTTGGTTTTAATCATTATTAATTGAACGTATCGTGATTAAGTACGTTATGAATTGTAGCTCGAGATATAAATGCATATGTAATTATGAGAGCTGTCTGAATGTATTTTCGTGAGCACTCACGAATTAAAATAATAATGATTAGATCTGAAATTGAATGTATTAGAAGTCACTGTCTGCTTTCTTTTATTTGTGTAGCGCTTTTTGTGTACATTTTCGAGAAGGATAGATTATGTTATAAGCAAGAATGAAATCAGTTCTAAAAATACATTTTAAATCTGTTACATTGTTATTAGAATATTTAGCATGTCATGCTTAACTCAAACTTAATCCTTTTATATTTATATCTCTAGAGAATTATATTATAACGCATAGTAACTGGATTATGTTTTTTTTTAATGACTCTCTGTTTCATGGACTTAGCGACAAATCAGTGGGCTTATAACGCTAAAAACCGGGTTTCGATACCTACAATTGGCAGAGCACAGAGTCCATTGTATAGCTTTGTGATTTACAACAAAGAAACAAACTGTTTCATTGATACAGCCTGAAAAGGATTGCTTACAAATATATATATTTATATATATTTTAAGGTTATTTCGAGATCGTTTTAGCTCAAACTTTTTATCTAGCCAGCCAGCATCAAAGATTTTTTAGCCTAGACGAGAAGAGAAATTTCATCTTCTGAATTCTGCATGAGTTCCATCCTTTGTTTGCTAATTTTACAAATATTGTGTAAATTATCGCTCACTGTGAATATTCGAGAAAAAAAACTTAACCTCAGAGCTACCGATAGGATCAATGTGACCCTACAGGCATCATAAACATATTTCTGAAAACTATTTATGCAACAAGTTGCTTTTGTGTCCGTGGATAAGAGTTATAATAACGAAGGAACCAAAATTACTCTTAATATTGCAAGAAATCCCCCAACTTTTTTCCCCAAATAAGTCCCCTAGTACATAAAAATAGATGTCTGTATGTTGTTCAAGGAATATGGGTAGATAGGGAAAATATTGATTTTTACGAAGGTATGTATAGAGAGTTTATTATCTACAACATATGCAAAGTAGTTTTACATGTGATTTTAAACACTACGTATTCGTTGTTATTGGATAATGCGAGAGAGATCAATTATAGTAATTATGATCAATCGATTATCTATAAATATCATTTGTATGTTAACATAGAAAGACATAGATACTAACCTATGTTAGCTAAGGTAGGCTAGGAAGGTAGCTAATCAACAGCGCCAGCCGCCAACTCCTGTGTTACTCTAATCGAATAGTGGGATTTTAGGGCAACTAATTAGGGCACGAGCTATAGACCCACGGATTTACCGTCCGTCATGCTAATCATGGGCCACGCCCGACCCAGATGTAAAAGTTTTCTCTAGCTTAGTTATATCATGACTATAAGGCCTATATATATATATAATGTACTTTCTTGAATGTCTTACCACATTTGGAGAAAAGAAAAAGACAAAATGATTTTTACACTCAATTCTATTTTGCATTTCCATATTTTTCATCTTGATGTTATAATTATATCAGCTTATAAAGAGCTCTACCTGTATATACATTATTTAATCTTCCAAATGGTCAACGAAGAAAATATATTGAATTTTTATTGTTCAGCTTCTATGACGCTAATCTTTTGATTTTTTTAAAATGAAAATGGCAAATATAAAAATATAAAATGTCGTATGTGAGATTAACTAAAAGTATAAGGTCACAAAAATAAATATGGATGTAAATAATAGCTAAATAACTGTTCAATTGACGTACTTTTGTTCTATTTGTATTCACATTTTTAAATTGAATGTATTATGCCCTAAGCCTCCCCCCCCCCAGTGGCACATTGGTATGTCTGCGTACTTACAATGCTAGAAACCGGGTTTCGATACCCATGGTAGGCAGAGCACAAATAGCCCACTGTGTAGCTTTGTGCATAATTACAATCAAACAAACAAATTATGTCCTAAAGTACTTCGTATGTCGTTAAACATAAATATGTGAACGTCGTTTAACTTATATTCCACATGTATAATCTTACTTGTAACGTACAGTACATAAGCGTTTATAGCAACAGTAGACTATGAGGTAGTAGTTAATTCTCTACTTATTCGCCATTATTGTGTTTCGTAAAAAAAATCACTGTATTTCATGCAACAAATTTTTTGAAACATCTTACATTGCCAGCTTTGTTTACGAGAGCCTGATATGTCTCAAGTTCTAGAACTAAGGGTTTTAAAGAAGACAGCTACTCCCAGTAAACCAACGAAGATTTGTTTGTTTGTTTATTTTAGAGCAAAGCTACACTGGGCTATCTACTGTATCCACCGCGGGAAATCGAATCCCGGATTTTAGCGTTGTTAAGTCCGTAAACTTATCATCGGGGGACAACTAATGAAGAGCATTTTCCCCAAGCTACTTTCACGCTTTAGCTGTCATCAAATATTCGTTTTCGTTTACCTGCATTTATCGATTATACTCGTTTTCCCTCGTTAATATTAACGACATGTACCATAAATGTTGATATTAACTCTCTCCAACAATGACATGTACCATAAATGTTGATATTAACTCTCTCCAACAATGACATGTACCATAAATGTTGATATTAACTCTCTCCAACAACTACATGTACCATAAATGTTGATATTAACTCTCTCCAACAACGACATGTACCATAAATGTTAATATTAACTCTCTCCAACAACGACATGTACCATAAGTGTTGATATTAACTCTCTCCAACAACGACATGTACCATAAGTGTTGATATTAACTCTCTCCAACAACGACATGTACCATAAATGTTGATATTAACTCTCTCCAACAACGACATGCACCATAAATGTTGATATTAACTCTTTCCAACAACTACATGTACCATAAATGTTGATATTAACTCTCTCCAACAACGACATGTACCATAAATGTTAATATTAACTCTCTCCAACAACGACATGTACCATAAGTGTTGATATTAACTCTCCCCAACAACGACATGTACCATAAATGTTGATATTAACTCTCTCCAACAACGACATGTACCATAAATGTTGCTTAAACACATCTAATCACTCATACTTTGATTTTTCGAAAAAAGATATAATGCCTTCGTTGATTATTTCTTGTACTTTTACAAATGATTTAGAATTTAGAAACTGTCCATCTTATGTTTGCAGTTGTTTGATTTTAGTTCTAACTAATGGCTGACTTTTGATAGAAAAAGCCAAGGACTTTGTTTCTGTGTAAATGCTGAACGATATTTCTAATAGAGTAGTTTGATTTATGTTTACCGCTTAATTTTATTACCCCCCCCCGTATATATTCATACTCGTGTGTGTGTTTTAAATGCTACAATCTGTTTTATTTACTAGCACCATCTGGTGAATGTTCTATGATTAGATGAAAAATTCTGCCTTGAGTGAGCTTAGTATAATAAACTCAGAATTTCTTGATGTTTGCTCCATATTGTTTGCCATCATTCGGCTCTTTCACTAGTAACTTCCTACACTGAAGGCTATTTTACCTTTATGAGCCTTTCCCAACATATGGAAGAACTTTAGGAGTTATTATTGTGAAGATGTTGCACATATAAAACAAAACAACAAATAGGTATTACAGAGTTAAATCGAAGCTAGAGGACTTCGATACTATACAAGGAACGGCTGAACCACTGGGTATAAGAGAGTTAAATCGAAGTTAAAAGACTTCGATATTATACAAGGAACGGCTGAACCATTGGGTATTACAGAGTTAAATCGAAGCTAGAGGACTTCGATACTATACAAGGAACGGCTGAACCACTGGGTATAAGAGAGTTAAATCGAAGTTAAAAGACTTCGATATTATACAAGGAACGGCTGAACCATTGGGTATTACAGAGTTAAAGCAAAGTTAATGGACTTCGATACTATACAAGGAACGGCTGAACCACTGGGTATAAGAGAGTTAAATCGAAGTTAAAAGACTTCGATATTATACAAGGAACGGCTGAACCATTGGGTATTACAGAGTTAAAGCAAAGTTAATGGACTTCGATACTATACAAGGAACGGCTGAATCACTGGATATAAGAGAGTTAAATCGAAGTTAAAAGACTTCGATATTATACAAGGAACGGCTGAACCATTGGGTATTACAGAGTTAAAGCAAAGTTAATGGACTTCGATACTATACAAGGAACGGCTGAACCACTGGGTATAAGAGAGTTAAATCGAAGTTAAAAAACTTCGATATTATACAAGGAATAGCTAAACCATTGGGTATTACAGAGTTAAATCGAAGTTAAAAGACTTCGATATTATACAAGGAACGGCTGAACCATTGAGTATACAGAGTTAAAGCGAAGTTAGGACTTCGATATTATACAAGGAATGGCTAAACCAGAAACTTATATATAAGTTATATAGTCCCACTCCGTTAGTTCACCGGTAAGTCTGAGAGCTTATAACGCTAAAAAATCGGGTTTTGATACTCGTGATGGGCAGAGAACAGATAGTCCCTCGTGTAGCTCTGTGCCTAACAATAAACAAACAGGTCATACTCAGCTAACTTACATACCGCTCATTCTTATTCCAGTCCACGTGTATTAAATGCCTATATAAGCAAAAGGCAAGGGCAACAAAACATTTATGCTTAAAGAAATAGCTGTTATAAGACAAGTTTTCTATGAGGCTTAGGGGTAAATATTTATGGACCAAATAGGATTTTTAACATGAATGACTCAATACTTATTGAATTCGACTTACACGCATAAATGGATGATTATTTGGATAATCATGCTTCAACTAGTTATTCGTTCTTAATTATAACTAGGGTTAGTATTTGCCGTATTAATTAGTAAATTCACTCGTAACATGTATAAACATATTCCACTTTCTGGATATGGCTTATCTTTTAAAAGAAATCTTTCTAATGATTTTGCCACAAAACGTAGTTCAGTTGATATTAAACAGCTGATAGTGCTTGTGTTTTTTATTGTTTTTTTTTACTTTTAAACGTGAAATAGATTTATCAGTAGATGTCTTTCATCAGCGGTCTGTTAGTACAACCTCTTTGGAGTCGCTTAATCCTTTAATCGATGAGATCCCAGCTTGGAAGATTAGAATCGGCCTCAGGTGCACTTATGACAGTTTGTCTGATGTCTTTGGCTTTGAAAATCTAATTTTCTCGAAAGAAGAGTGGTTCGTTTTGGCTCCAGTCATCCTGCAAAACAGCCTAAAAAATGGTATAATGAATTTTTGAGTTTGAAACGAAATTTATGAGACGCGAATTTCAGATTAGAGTAATCAACAGACGAGTAAGTAACGCCCAAAGAAACGCTGTTTTTAGGTAATACTGTAGCATATGTTTTTGTTAGAACTAGCCGCCGGAGACTAATGCCACGAGCTTTGCCTTTCCGACTGCAACAACAGTTGGCCATTATACAAGCTTTAAGAAAAGAGAAAGAAAAAAAAACATTTTTCGAAAATGGATTGTATCCTAACTACACGTTGGATGTGAAAAATAAAATAAAACACATTTTTCATTCCGAGCCTTGAACATTATTTGATAATTTCTGATTAGGTTTCTTCAAAATAAGCCAATATTTCGTGTTAATACTTTTTATTATATCATGTTTAGAAACAAAGTTTAGGATAAAAATTGTTTGTTTGTTTTTGAATTTCGAGCAAAGCTACACGAGAGCTATCTGCGCTAGCCGTCCCTAATTTAGCAGTATCAGACTAGAGGGAAGGTCATCACCACCCACTGCCAACTCTTGGGTTACTCTTTTATCAACGAATATTTGGACTGCCCGTCACATTATAACGCCCCCACGGATGAAAGGGCGAGCATTTTTGGTGAGACGGGGATTCGAACCCGCGACCCTCAGATTGCGATAAAAATTGTCTACAACAGAATGTATTTTCCAATTGAAATCTTAGAAATCACATTTAATGACGTTGTTTGCACTAAATAAACTTGTTTAACATAACTATTAGAGTAAAATTTATCTGAATATTAGTAAACGTTTTAATGATATTAGTATGAAAATTATTTACCTTGGCGGATGGTTTCTTTGAATGTTTTTATCCTTCTTCAAGAGATACACTGGAAATTCTCATCAGGAAATATACAATGAATTCAGAAACACACCTGCAGAAGGCATCCTCTTCCAATAGATTTGTCGTCGTTCTCATAACATTTGTTTCACATTTGCATTCGACCAAAATATGCTAAATTATGTTTGCATAATTTATGAGTCATCAAATCTTTGCTCGTTAGTTGGCCAATGGTAGATTTAAAGATATAAAACTTGTATTTTTGTTCACACGTTTTTGGAAACCTCGAAAATGATTTAACTACGTAATAAAGGATAGACAAATTGTAAAAAAGATGTCAATGTGATTTTGTTTTTTGAAAATCTGTTATACCTCGAAAACTACGTGATATGGATTTAGATACGTGTTATTTCTAATTCAAGATCACGATTATATGAGGCGGAGTATTGCGTCATAATCAATACTCTTTTCGTTTTTCTTCTTGTACGTCAAAGCTCAAATTAAAGGCTGGTATGGTCTAGTGGCAAGGGTAATCTATGGGCCGTGCGTTCGTATCCCGAACATGTTCACCCGTTCAGCTGTGGGAGCGTTATTATATGACGGTCAGTTCCACTTTTCGTTGGTAAAGAGGAGTTCAAGAGTTGGCGGTGGGTGGTGTTGACTAGCTTCTTTCCTCTCGTCCATCACTTCAAATTCACCAAAATCGTGGTGTTTGATTAAAATAAACAAACTTGAACACAAACCTTTATGATCTGAGTATTTATGTTTGGTTAGTTTACTTCAACAATACAGTAGGTTAGTTTTATAGTCCCGTCAACAAAATATATTGACATATATTTTTACAGTATGCATTTGAATCTTCTTACCGTGATAAACTCTAATTAATATTTTTATTATAATAATATTAATATCTTTAGCTTTGTTACTATGGTAACTTACGTTCCGATCTTTTTATTGATCAAGTACTTGTTACACATTTATAACTATACGTTCATTTGGAATGATATAGTCACCGAGACCTACATCAACACTTAAGGTTTCTATGTTTTTCATTTATTAAGCACAAAACTACACAATGGGCTATCTATGCTATTCCCACCTCTGGTATGGAAACCCCATTTTTCGCGTTATAAGACCCCAAGTCCTACGCGCCCCCAGTGGCACAGCGGTATGTCTGCGGACTTACATCGCTAGAAACCAGTTTTCGATACCCGTGGTGGGCAGAGCACAGATAGCCCATTGTGCAGCTTTGTGCATAATTCCAAACAAAAAGTCCTACGTGTAATTTGTAACAAACGTCATTGTAAAATAAATCCGAATTTCCAAACATATATTCAGGTGTGTTTGATATTATTCTCCCGTGATCTGAAACGAAGATTGATACAATGTTTTACATAATGCATCCATATGCCAAAGTGAATTGTTTTTATTTATTATCAAAACATTATTTTACGAACTATTGAAAATAGCGAAAATGATAATTATGAGACGAGGATCAGTCTATATAATCAAAATGAAATTAGATCAAAGTTATATACAATGTCAAAGTTTACCTAGGATCCTGTAAATACATCCAATTCAACTTCAACAATATTGTGTTTGGACGCGAATACTTTTCAATAATCTCAACCCTCGTGGTCTACAGTCACATTGTTTTTACTGAAGACGTAAAGGGGTTTAATATTGTTGTATATTGCTTGGATATTTCAAGACAGAAAATCTGTGTATTTGTGACTATAATACCCAATCTAGCATTCTCTCCCCTCCTCCACACTTTCAAATAATTTTCACAGACTTTGACTTACTTATTTACTCGAGTTTGCTTCATAAAAAATGCAGTAAAATATTTACTTGTTTTACTTGCAATTTATTTTACCTAAAAGTGCAATGCAGCAGTTTGTGATTCAGAAGCAAAATGTTCGTGTTTTTGTTAACGTAACGCCTTGTATATTAATCTATGTATTGAATTATTGAACAGTTGCGGATCTATTCCTAGAACCAGCACCTGCAATTAAAGATAGATTATTATTCTTAGAAACTTCTTTCATCCTGTTAAGTTTCAAAGTGATCTATATTTGCTAAGAATGACGCATTTCTTTCTAGTATTTGGAATTTTGAACAAGGATAATACCTTATGATTACGTGGACTAAACAGCCAAGTTAGAGCTTCCAAGATTAGGACATAGCCGTCCCTAATTTTCAACTGCTGACCACAGAGGTGGACAATAGTCAACAGCATCCTCCGCCTACAAGGTTGCTTTTAACCGATATTGAGATTGATGACACTTTTAGAATGCGTTCACAGTTGAAAATGCGAGGTGTGTTGAGCAGCATATCACACGTTGAAACGTTGGACCTTCCGATCCACAGTCCGGATTTAATTTCTTTCTCTACGTTTTATCAGTAAGCATTACAGCATATTCTTTAAACAATCACTTGTTCTATCTTTTGCAAATACTATCTATGACGGTCCGGCATGGCCAGGTGGTTAGGGCGCTCGACTCGCAGTCGGCGGGTCGCGGGTTCGAATCCCCGTCACACCCAACATGCTCGCCCTTTCAGCCGTGGGGGCGTTATAATGTTACGGTCAATCCCACTATTCGTTGGTAAAAGAGTAGCCCAAGAGTTGGCGGTGGGTGGTGATGACTAGCTGCCTTCCCTCTAGTCTTACACTGCTAAATTAGGGACGGCTAACGTAGATAGACTTCGTGTAGCTTTGCGCGAAATTCATAACAAACAAACAATTAATTCTGACAAAATCAAGATTTCATTAATTATACTTATTTAATTATACAAAGTTTAATTTTAGGTATTTTTGTTGATTTTATAGTAGAGTCTCTAAATTAAAATGGCGACACTTACAATCGCGGGCTTTAAATGGTAAGCATCTTTCCTATAATTATGTCCATAAAACGTGACGTAACTATAGCTCATTTCGTAAAGCAACAAATATTATGCAGTAGGATAAAACTCCGGAAAAAAATAATATTCATCTCTTACGAATCCTTTCGCTGCAATATTACTTTTAACTTTTTTTTTTTTCCAAATGACACTCCCTGCTAACGGTATTTCAGGGAGTTCAGATTCTCTGCATCACTTGTGCTACGAAGAGTTTATTCACGGACAAAAATTGGTGGTGAAAACTGTAAACCCTCCAATAAATCATTCACTTCTGAGAGCGATATGGATAAGGAAGAAGTGGTAGCAACGGTCGATTGTGGTGGAAGGGAGCCGACGAAGCCTTTAAGCATGGCCAGTCTTTATTGCCATCAGGTCAGCGAGCGTTCCCTGAATCTCAAATACGTGACAACCATCGTTTTTAATTAGCTTCTTGGAGAAGATATTTTATGCAGGATTTATGAAATCCGAAATTAAGTTATTAAACGCTCTCATTCGCGTGAGATTTATAATTTTCACGACGAAGAAAATAAAAAAGAAAAAGATGACTCATCAAGCCTATTAAAAGGGTATCTATTATTCCTGGCAGAGTTCGAAATATACTTCAACTCCATGATTATGTGCAACCACTTTCAAACTAACGTTTCTGATATATAAATATATATATAGTATTCCATAAGAACATTAAGAGTTTATTTCTTCAATTAAAATGGAAAAAGTTTTGTACTTATTTGTAATAATAAAATGTTCTGCTCCAGGATTCAAATATGTTTATGTTGGGTAACAAATATATTTCTGTCCCAGGGTTTAATACATGGATTTATTTATAGTGATTGAATATGATGTAGTATTTTAACTTAACTTATCTGCCAATATTTGTATATATTATACACGTATTTCAAGAACAAATACTTTCAAAACCCAAATCTCAACAAGCAAACGTAAGAAAATAATTTGCTAAGATATTAAAAAATCAAACAACACTAAGTCTTTGTGCTATCCTTACTTAATACATACAACTTAAATAAATACTATTCTTTATTTAATACATACAACTTAAATACTATTCTTTATTTAATACATACAACTTAAATACTATTCTTTATTTA
>NW_013667936.1:55755-59719 GCF_000517525.1 Limulus polyphemus
ATACATACAACTTAAATAAATACTATTCTTTATTTAATACATACAACTTAAATACTATTCTTTATTTAATACATACAACTTAAATACTATTCTTTATTTAATACATACAACTTAAATACTATTCCTTACTTAATACATACAACTTAAATACTATTCCTTATTTAATACATACAACTTAAATACTATTCCTTATTTAGTAAATACAACTTAAATGCTATTCCTTATTTAATACAAACAACTTAAATACTATTCTTTATTTAATACAAACAACTTAAATACTATTCTTTATTTAATACATACAACTTAAATACTATTCTTTATTTAATACATACAACTTAAATTCTATTCCTTACTTAATACATACAACTTAAATACCATTGGAAAGCTATAACATGATTTTATCATATTTATTTTTCTTGCCATAGTCACATGAACACTATTCTGAAAAACATTAGGAATTACAGAGCTATAGGGTTACTTTTTATACTGGGGGGATGGAGGATGGATTAATGGATTTAGGTCAGATGGGGCCTGGGCATTTGCCCCTCCCTTAATAAATATAAGTGTAATGTATAAAAATTTCGTTTCGTTGGGTACCTTAAAGTGGTCGGGGCTCTGGTGCAGCTGCTCCTTCTGCCCCACCCTTAATATGGCCCTGGGGTAGGGGGGACCATTTCATAACATTATTACATTTTTCAGTTATGTTGTCAAAACATCATTGATTATATTCATAACACCATGTTTACATGTTTTGTTTGTTTGTAATGAATTTCGCGCAAAGCGCTAACCGTCCCTAATTTAGAAGTACAAGACTAGTCATCAGCACCCACCGCCAACTCTTGGGCTACTCTTTTAACAACGAATAGTGGGACTGACCTTCACTTTATAACGCCCCCACGGCTGAAATGGGGATTCGAACCCGTGACTTCCAGATTGCGAGTCGAGTGCCCTAACTACCTGGCCAACAATACATTTAAGCGATTATTATAATATATAAATAAATGTAAGTACTTAAAAATACATATATATATCATTATTTTAAAATTGCAAAATTATCTTGATTTGCTAAAGAGGAACAAACAAATAATATTAGAACACATTTTACGGATAACCTCTGAGTAGTATTTTCATTGTTTCAAAAGACAATACATTATTCATGACCCACAACACAGTCAACAGTAGCTTGGTTTTATAAATTAACAAAAAAATATTTATGTCTTGTTTCAGTAAATGAAATTATCATACGTGTTTAGACCAGCTCAAATGTAATGTTACCATCTATAATATTTTCTTGGCTTTAAAATACAGACACAGTAATAATAGTGTTTAATTATATGTTTTAGATAGCCATATTGTTTAGGCATTACTGGAGGCACGTGTTCTCTGCCCTTACCAACTCCCACGTTCCTACGTTATATTAAAGAAGACTCAGTTCTTCTGTCTTGTTCGAAAGAAGAACGTTCGACCTTTTTCAGATTTTTCAAACCTGGTTTCGATACCCTGGTGGGTTCAGCACAGATAACTCCCTATGTAGCTTTGCGCGTAACATCAAACAGACAAAAACTTTTGAATGAAAAACAAATTATTTGTTATTTATATAAAAAAGGCTCGTTTGTTATCCATTATAGTGAAGTTTATACTTTCAAGCTTTATAATTTTATTATAGTATTAATTTCTTTTATTTCTGTTTTAGAATGAAGCAAATTGATATTTTTTGTCAAAAATATTAGTTTAAAATAATAATAGTAAAATACGCTTGCTTGAACACAATGACATTTATTTTAGAGTATTTTAGCATCCTTGCTGTGGGACAGCGGTAAGTTTGCAGACTTACAATGCTAAAATCCGGGGTTCGAATCCTCGCGGTGGACACAACAGATGTCTCAGCAGGACTTTACCCTAAAAATAAATAACCATATAAAACGCCCGTTTCCTTTAGCCAACTAAAATTAATTTTTGCGGTAACAAACACGTAGGGAATTTTCATTATATTTTTGCAATAACTGGACTATTTTACATAATTTGTTTGAAATTACTTTGTCTCGTCACAGTTGGTAAGCTTGTTGATTATTTAATATTAATTTAACTTGATTTGGGAAGAATGTTGTAAAATCACAGTTCAGTTTTCATCCTTAATTTAACTTGATTTGGGAAGAATGTCGTAAAATCACACTTCAGTTTTCATCCTTAATTTAACTTGATTTGGGAAGAATGTCGTAAAATCACAGTTCAGTTTTCATCCTTAATTTAACTTGATTTGGGAAGAATGTCGTAAAATCACAGTTCAGTTTTCATCCTTAATTCAAGTTTCAATTTCCGTCTTAATCTTACATTTTGCGTGGATTTGTTAATTTTTTTCACTTCTAATCATCAACGTCTTACTTCATGTTTAACGATTATTATGAATTATTATTATTAAGTGAAACATATAATTCTATCTTTAATCAAGCCACTTTGTTTGTTATTATTTGATTATAATAGTTTTCTTGATATTTAATTTCTATTATGATTTGTGATTTCTCTTAAGTCTATCCTTTTAACATTTTAATTATAATATATTTTGAATTTATGTTTGAGTGTCATTTTTTTTTGGGGGGGGGGTATCTAAATACCTGCAGTTTCAGCTTTCTTTTATAAATAAAATATTTTACACTCATTCAGATAGCACGCTTCGTGTGTAGGGAAAATCCTTCGAGATATTACACCTCGATTTTTATATATAAATAGTAAAAGAGTAAGCAGACTCCATGTTTGTAACCAATAAAATTCTGGTAGACGAATATAAATTTATTTATTATATATATATATGTATATTGAAATCGTATCAACATAGGGTACGCAAAAATATAGTTTTTACAAGTCTCTTAACTTCTATCTTCTTATTGCTTGGACAGTATTTTGTATAGGTGACACTGATACATAAATGCACAAGTTGAAAAAATATAAAACAGGTTTTTATAGTCTCACACAATAGAATAGTCTCAATAAATATTTTTAGATTTTCGCAATAAAATTATTTACTGTCCACAGCACAACTATTAAGTACAAATACTACAGTTTATGTGCACATAATTTGGTACACCGACCATTTCGAATACTTCAAACTTCAGATTCTTCCTTTCATACTGTGGTACATGTAGAAAAATGCAATAAAGGTCTACGTTCTAATAATTGAAAAATTATTTGGGTATAAATGTTCAAACTATTGATATACTGTTTGTTGTTTTTCCCGCTCTGCACTTCTTTAAGTGTTTTAATCAATAAACCTTAGCTGATATTTTGTGTTCCTGCTTTAATTTGTTTTTATTAATTCATACTTTGACCTAAACTAAATTTTTTATAATTATGCAAATCACCACAGACGTACATCGATTAGAAATTTGTTTGTTTTGAATTTTGCGCTAAGCTATACGAGGACTATCTGCGCTAGCCGTCCTTAATTTATCAGTGTAAGACTAGAGGGAAGGCAGCTAGTCATCACCAACCGCCAACTCTTGGACTACTCTTTTTCCAACGAATAGTGGGATTGACCGTCACATTATAACGCCCCCACGGCTGAAAGGGCGAGCATGTTTGGTGGGACGGGGATTCGAATCCGCGACCCACATATTGCGAGTCGAGCCAGGCCTGTTAGAAACTTAATTGATATTGTTGGGAAAATGACCTATCGCTCCAAATCCACGCCCTAGGCTCAGCTGTAAGTTTCAGGGTTTATTGTTATACTAAAAATTGGTGTTTCATCTCTGCGCCGGGCACATTTTGTAGCATTGCACTTAAAATAAACCAAACAAATGAAGCTCCGTTATTTTATATATATTTATAAAGAGATGGCCAGGTGGTTAGGGCGCTCGACTCGCAATCTGTGGGTAGCGGGTTCGAATCCACGTCACACCAAACATGCTCGCCCTTTCAGCCGTGGGGGCGTTATACTGTGACGGTCAATCCCACTATTCGTTGGTAAAAG
>NW_013667936.1:60296-73821 GCF_000517525.1 Limulus polyphemus
TGAATAAAATATTATTTTTAGGTTAAGACATTGTAAGGTTTAAAATAAAATAAAATATTTTCTTCCTTACACTTACAGTTGGTTTAGAGTAAAAATAAAAGCAAAAACCAAATGATCGACAAAAAAAAAACAACCCACAAATAACGAAAATAGGAGTAAGACAAATGCAAAATAGTGTGTGAAAAAATATATGAAAAGTTAGGTGTTGTAAGAAATGAAATACGATGTTAATTGGTCTCTCACTTTTCAAATCTGTTTTAAATGAAAAACAAGCATAAATAAACTTAAAACCTGGAACCTTAAAACACAATTAAAAGCTGGAATTTATATGTAGCTGAAATTCTAAATGAAATGCTTGATAAAGTTAGAGATAAAATCAAATAATCAAACTGAGAAATATAAATAAAAAACTTAGTCTTAAAAGCATTGCAGCTTACCGCTGAGGTCTTAAAAGCATTGCAGCTTACCGCTGAAGTCTTAAAAGCATTGCAGCTTACCGCTGAGTCAACGGAAGAAAAAAGAACAGAGATATGGAGTTTACTTATTATTTCAAAAATTGTTAACCAAATGTAGCTTTTGTCTTCGTCCATTGGTGTATCAGTGGTAAGATTAAGGGCTTATAACACTAAAATTCCAGGTTCAATGCCCACGGCTGACTCAGTTGCATGCCCAGTATGCAGCTTTGCGCTTAAAACAAGCTCACTGTCTATCTTTTTTTTTGTCGTTAATTGTTTGAGAAAAAATTGACTTTAAAACATAGTTCAATTAGGTAAGACTGTTTTCTTCCTATGGTGAATTACAAAAACAAGTTTTTTCATTTTTGCCGATATATTTTATACGTTGGGGAAAATTATGATAGAGATGAAAAATAAGGTATTTTTTATCATGAATCATACACAATAATAACCTACTAATTAAAATAGAAATTCGTTGGACTAATTAATTAATATCTTTGAGTTGTTTTATAAAGCTTTTTGTCTGGCGGAATGTGCATTTTAGGCGAGAGAGACTTGCTTAGACGTACAAAGAGAAGACAAATTCGGGAAGGACGATCTGACATTTATTTAAACCAATATTACTCGTAATTAAGGCCTACTTAGGTTACTGTGATACATTAGCCAGACATATAAGATTAATTATTTCTTCGAATAGCCGATCACACTGTGACCCAGCCTGTCAGAAGTTATTGTTTACTGTAATATGCTGCTATCCATAATCACTAAGTTTTAATTCATTAGATCTGCATGACTTTCTTTGCCAACTCGTATTACTTTTCTTCATAATTACGTTAGATTGTACTTCTACCGCACACAAACTCGTATAAATATTTGATTCATCAATGTTGCAATGAACTGGTTCTTTGCGCTTATGTAAGAATTCGTTCTTTAATCATGTTATAGATAGAATAAACAGATATTAAGTCATAAAAATACATCGAAATGCAAATATTTATAAAGGAGAACACTTGGAGCGAAATAACTAAAAGACAGGGCAACTGTGGAAGCCTGGTAATTTTCAAAGCAGTATTCTCAGTTAGTTTACGAAACAACTGAGAATTAATAAAATATCGATTGCAGCGACACCGTATACTGTTATCTACAAATATTAATAAAGAAGAAATAAAGTATAATATGTGGATATGAAAAATAAAATAATCATTCAAAATAATTATGACCGGCTCAAGTAGTCCATTATGAAGCTTTGTGCTAAAATATATAAGAAAACAAATAATTTGAATTATTGAGTAGGAAAAAAAAATAATTTCCAACTAAGTTTTTATAACGGTCTGATGCATTTGATGTTTGGAATAAAAACTGGAACATTTCTTTTCATTCTGGTGTGGGATAATGGCTAGAGTGCCGCGCTACGGATAGAAAGGTCCAAGGTTTGAGTTGACTCACTTTCAACTGTGCACATGTTAGTGACAGTCAATCCCACTGTTTAGTCAAAGGTAGTTGTGTAGGCGGTACGTGTTGCTGACTGTGTGCCCTTTCTCTGGTTAGTTCTTCTTCTGCATCGGGATTCGGTCCATGTTTTGAACCAGGGAGGGTCAGATTCAGCGTTGACCTCTTCCTCCCTTTCTCTTGTCAATAGATCTAAGAGGGTGCTGCCTTGCAGGATTAAAATACCACACCTTTTCACACTTTTCTGCAGGAAGTTGCGATTTCCATTTTTATTAAAACTACATCGTCAAAACAAGATAGTTTAACTGAAAACAAGTTACGGAGTTTTGTAAGGATACTTCGACTTTAATTGTCACATCTGTAAATGATAATAAACCAACAACTTCCATGTTAAAACGAATTAAATAACACTGAAATTGCGGCGATTGCTTTCGTTAAGACAGTTTTGTCTTTTGAGTTGTGTTAGAAATAACCATTCCAACGATTGTGAAATCACCAAAAGATCAATTTTAAATAATTCTATTTTAAGTTATGGCAGTTGCTGCTAAAAAGTAAAGTCATGACGAAGGTAAAATTCAAAATATCGATGCTAATATAGACATGTTTTAAATTATGAAGTTTTGTAAAAAAACAAAAACTATCGCGACGAAGGTGAAAGCCAAACGATCGATGCTAATATAATCTTGTTTTAAATTCTTAAGTTACGTTTAAAATGTTATAATTAATTATAGTCGTACTTCACCATCTTGAAAAAGGTATCACACCATGAAAATTGTGTTAAAAGAACCATTATGACGAAAATGAAAGACAAATTGCCAATGCTAATATAATCATGTTTTGAATTATGAAGTTATTTTTTCTTCAACTTTCATATAAAAAAAAGAGAGGGAAAGAGAAAACATGTTTTTATTAATTCTCCAGAGCTTCAATCAAATATTTAATCAAAGTCTGATGAAAGCTGGGAAGTCTATTTTGCTTGGTTTCGCAACCATATTTTTCTCGTGATAAAATCCTTTTTCAAAGAAGCATTCTCAAATGTCAGATCTGAATTTTCAGACATCGTGTAGAAATTTATGTACTAATATAACTGCAACATTCTGATTTACATCGTTTGGCTTAATTTTTGTGATTAGACCAATCTTATATTAAATATCATTTACTTGTGTGTAGTCTTTCAATTATATTATAGAAAAACATAATACTTTACGAGCACTTTTCTGTTTAAGTCATCGAGCAAATAGTTACTTTCTTGCTAAACTTTCTAGAATGCAACATTTATTTTAACTAACGTTCTATAAAGTCAACAAATTAAATTTTTCAAAACCTATAGCAAATCGTAAAAAGTATGTAATGGCTTAGACAGATAAAATTACTTTTTGAATACGAAAAAAGGCTTGTCTTTATCTAACTTTCTTTATTACTAGGTTTAGACAGAATAAAATCATGTTCTTGTTTATTTTATAAAACCTGCTCGTTATTGTTCACCTACTTCCTTTATTTTTTAGATACTTGCTCATTAGTTGAAAATATTTAACTCCAAAAAAAAAAATACCGAAGATTAAGAGAGAGAGACAGAAAAATACAGCATTTCTCAGGTTACAGAGAATAATTTCATTTTACATTAAGTATATCATCTTCCAAAGTGAAATTAAAAGCAACTTTGGGCATTCAGTGCATTTGTTTGAATGAAAAAACTGTATTTTTTTTTAACTTATCACATTGTTGTTAATCTAATTAAATAAAAGCAGGAAACTAATACGCTATACACTCTGCTTGAGTAGTGAAACGTTTAGGGCTATAATACTAATTAGAAATTCCGCTAGTTCGGCCTGTCGGCAAGCTACTGAAGAGCTCGAGGGCTTAGTTAGGAAGATGAAATTTGATCGCTCCATTTATCCCATTAGATAGCTTCACGTCACAAGTGGGCGAAAGAAGATTAGATGATTCGAAATTTCACTGACACGCTGCTAACTTTTTTATTTTATTTTTAAAGTTAAGTTGCTTTCCAGTTGTAGTTTACAGGTAAGGGAAACAACTCAACGAATAGGCTATGGAAATTAATAACAAAGAAACTTGCACAATCTAAGTAATCCACTTCTTTCTTTGAGTTAAATCAAGAGTTGTATGCTATATTCGTCCACTTCTCTAACACTTCACAATAATAAGTGTCTCATCAGTATATTACTTAGAATTACTCAATTTCCTGTCATGAATAGAAAAGCTCTGGGCTGCTGGATCAAGTTGCTAATCTTTTATTTTCTAACCAGGCCCGCTAGTGACGGCAGCTAACTCACACGATAATGCAATAATGGCTTGTCTGCGCCTGCACAATTGCCTTTTGTGCAAAGTCTCAAACCTTGCAAGAAAAAAAAATCAACAGTCTTGCAGGAATAGAACTCGTGTCTACTTTCGAATCTACGTGTTTGCTCTGAGTCCTTTAAGTGTTTCACAATCTCATTAACAAATAAACATATACGCCAATGTTCACATAACAGTGAAATTTCCAAAGCAAGACGAATATCATACAGATGATGCTGTGTTCCTAGACTGGCACACGAATAACGAAAAATCATGCTCATATTTTAACATAATCGATTGAAAGGTATCCTTCGTATTTTCTGAATTTTTAACTTATCCATAAATTATAACCCAAACTGCAGTGTTAAAAGAATGAGAAAAGGGGTAGCCGTTGCTCAAAATGCAGTTGACTGTAGCTGAATGTGTTCATATTATACTCTTATCCTCCAGAGAATAAAGATCAGTCTGAGAGTTTTGGATAATTTCACCGAATTTGAGACACCAGGTTTAAAACTATTGCGAATTAAGCCGACTAATATCCGGAAGAATAGATACATACAAACATAAAACACATATATATGTGTGTGTTAAATTTCAACTTCCGTTACAAATCATAATTTATGTACTTATTTCCGAACACTTAAGCCTGATGATGAGTGTTTTTTCTTATATGTTTGTAGTTTTCAAGAAAATATTTTGAGAAAAAAGAAATAAAATTTACTTACTACCAACGCGTTATTATCGCACTGAGTTTTTATTCAATGCTACCAACTTGTTATTATAGCACTGAGTTTTTATTCAATACTACCAACATGTTATTATAGCACTGAGTTTTTATTCAATACTACCAACACGTTATTATTACACTGAGTTTTTATTCAATACTACCAACGCGTTATTATCACACTGAGTTTTTATTCAATACTACCAACACGTTATTATAGCACTGAGTTTTTATTCAATGCTACCAACATGTTATTATTACACTGAGTTTTTATTCAATACTACCAACACGTTATTATCGCACTGAGTTTTTATTCAATACTACCAACACGTTATTATCGCACTGAGTTTTTATTCAATACTACCAACACGTTATTAATAATTTCCTTTAATGATAAAATAAAAGAAGATACTTTAGGTAGTTTAAAATATTGCTGAAGTGTTTTACCAACTGTCGATTCGAAATTCATTAACACTCTATGCTATGATGACAGACTTTAGTTTTTGTTTGTTTGTTAGAAGATAAGCACAAAGCTACACAATGGGCTATCTGTGCTCTGCCCACCACGGGTATCGAAACCCGGTTTCTAGCGTTGTAATTCCGCAGACATACCACTGTGCCACTGGGGGGGGGGCAGACTTTAATTATCAGTAAAGTTTAGAGCCAGTAAATATCTATAAGAAATGTTTGGGATAATATTGTCGTTTACAGTGAATCATTGCATAGCTTATCGCAGTTTTCGTGTGCCAACTTGTGGCAAAACAATGTAAAAAACAAACTAGGTAGTTTCGGTACTATCGACTTAGTAGTTTGTTGAATTGTGCTATTATATATTGTTTCTATTATTATTATTATTATTACAGAAACCAAGATAAACTAAAAATGTATAGCTGAACGGTAACGAAGAAAAAGTAATAGCCAATTCCAAAGTATCTGATTAGAATAGTCATGAAATAATTAATATAAAAAAAAAGACAAGCAAAACCACTTTATTCGATAAAATTATCCTTTTTATCTCCGTCCAAGTTAAACTCAGCAACTTAAAATAATTCTCTTTAGACAATCAGACATTTTATACTCTGAAATTACTGAGTATTTGATCAATATCTTTATTAGCAGACACCCTATCGTTCTCAGTGTATTTCTACTTTGCTTTATTTTTTTTTTACGTTCTGTCTGTATATATATATACCTCTGTTTAAAATTCCATTAATGACGAAGCATGGAGAAGGTTTTCAATGAAATACATTTCTTCTTACAATAGACTTAAGATGAGACCGAAAACTCGAGTGCTTTCGAATAGTTGACTATTCTTCTTCAAGAGAACTATTCGAAAGCGCTCGAGTTTTGGGTCTTATTTTAAGTCTATTACACTTTATATGTGATCATTTGTGCTGACTTTTTTATCAAAATTTCTTGTTATAATAAAAGTTGCTTTATGTTATGTATGAATTTTAAGGTTTTGGCGTACTGTATTTCTCATCTTCGCATTTTTTTTTCCTGACACATAAGGGTGAAGTATGATCTTATAAATAACCTATTGTTGAATGTTATTTGTAGTTTTAATTCGTGTGCTATATTTACTATACCATTTGAGAATAATGATACGGATGTAAGAAACATATATATTGTTACAGAACATGTTCGTGTTCGTTTCAAAACACAGTATAACACAAAAACATGCTCATAATATCGAAATGCTAGCTTCTGGTGAAGACAGACCAACCCAGCACGAACGTTTGAGCAAATAATCTTTAAAACAGTATATTCAGGAAAAATAGTAATATAAATCAGGTATAGATATCTTGATATTCTGAATGTATCTTATATCAAATGTACTATCGTGAAAAAAGGCATTTGAAAGCTTTTATTTAGCATACACACACACATATACATATAAATTTAAAAAGCTTATATTTTGTTTCTTATTCAATGAAAATAATTGACACAAAATATATTTTAGTATGTAAACGATAACGAATGAGTGTGATAATCCTATATTTTTTGATAACGTATCAACAGGCCTTTTTTGAAAATGTATTTATTTTTTTCCAAAAACTCATCATACTGGAAAATGTATTTACAAGAAAATTTTATAAAGAGTCCAAACTTTACAGTCAATAGTATTTGTTTGTTTTGGTGAGCTTATCGTGGTGAGTAAGTTTACGTCAGTATTTTATACGTTTGTTTTTGGTAACGCTGCTAATATTACTGGTAAATTAATTAAAACTGCATGATAGTAAATTTTGGCTCCTAGTTCATGAATAATTCTAATGAAACAAACTATTTTCTTCTCTGTGTTATTAAGAAAAACACTACATTGTTCTACACGTACACCAAATTCACAGTTTGCCCCTGAAGAAGAAAGGTCCACCTTTCGAAAGCACTCGGGTTATAGGATTTTTATTCATTTCTATCAAGACTTCTTGAACCTAGGTGTTGTTCTAACATCATGAATACACCAAATGCTTTTGTTTCTTCTTCTTCTTCTTTTAAAAATAATTGAAATCGACCATCTGTTTTAAATATTCTCTCTCAGTGCTGAGGATTAGTAAATATCCTCGGATATAAGGATATTTATGGTATCTTATGCGATACATTTCATTTCTGTTAAAATCTGTGTACCCCTATAATAAATATAATATTATAGTATTTGATATAAGTAGAACATCGAAGCAAAACAACATTCCTTTAGCAATCTTTCTTGAAAATGTGAGACTTGGACCTTGGACCCAGACTTTATGGTTTAAGAGTTCCCAAAGTATGGCATCTTCTCATTCCTTAAACAGAATTCGTAAATATTAACACACTCGTGATGTATATATCTGTATATGACAAAAATATTATATGATTCAGTTGTAGTTTCGGAATTCGTATTTTTGAACTCTCTGCCATATCCAAGAACAAATATGCAAACATCTCAGTAACGTTTTTTTTTTATGATAGTAGACGTAAATTTGATACTTTTATCTTAGTTTAGAACTTTTTATCTTTATAAATTTCAGGTGTTGATTGGTTTACCCTATTTCACTAAGATTTAGCACTTTACCCTTTCTTCCTACATAGACTTTTACGTAATTAATCCTTTCTAAGTTTAACACATTGAAAAAATCCGGGTCTCGTCTGATCTCCGTAGACACCCTGGCTAGTACTTGGAATGGTGACCATCTGAGAATACCTGGTGATGCTGGGACTATTACTTTATTGCCCCCCAGTGACACAGCGGTATGTCTGCAGACTCACAACGCTAAAAACCGGGTTTCGTTACCCGAGGTGGGCAGAGTACAGATAGCTCATTGTGTAGCCTTGTGCTTAACTTCAAACAAACGAACCTAAATTTAAGTCAGAGTACATGCTTCTTAAGTCATTAATATTGACATTTCTAAACTTACACTCACAACCAACATACATTATAAACATATCGACACTGATACCTACTTAAACTCGTTACATCCCTCATAAACCAAACACGTCATTCAAAAAGGTCACTTCTTACACCTAAGAAGTTTAGGCTTTAACAACAATGGCCACAGTTGTAAAGCAAACGAAATGAAGGATTTTCTTCAAACAATGGAACTATCTCAATAATATCACCGATACTGCTAAACTCGCCACTCTCAGTTTATCAAGCATTGGTTGTCTTTCATCCCCTGACAAACTGATAGAATCCCTGTTGTTCTCCCACACCACCCATTCAACCCACAATTTACAGGATTGTCCACCAACAACTTTACTTTAGTAATGAAAGACTACCCATCTACTTACATGTTCACTACCCATAGTTAGGATGTACTCTATTATTTCTTTGTAACTTACCTTTTTTAACAGTACTGGTTTATAATGTTTAATATATCTATTTTTATTACTACTTTAAGTTTTATACTTACATTATAAAGATCGTTTAGTTTATTATAAGCATTTAGGATTAATCTAAATATTCCAAGCTGGTCGAACCTCAAGATATTTTTGGGTTTACGACCAAAAATGTCGTTAAAATCGAAGGTTCTTAACTGATGAAATAATGCATTATAATCTTTATAAATAATAACATAAGATAAGTATATTTAGTTAGCTATAGTCACTACCGATAACTGTCTGAATTTTAATTTCGCTATAAACGGTTAGCTTGCTCTGATCGGAAGTTAATGTTAACTACTGTTTTTTAAACACGAAAAAGACCTTGGAATATTACTTAGTACGTGTTAGGGTACAAACTGAAATGACTTAATCTAAACAAAGTTACGAGACACAACCTGTAGACGGACCTTGTAGACATACAACTATATATCTGAGTCTACGGCTGTCTCCAGTAAAACTTTGACGTTCGTATGATAAAAACCTCACTTGCATCGGTTTACATATGACTTACTGTATTAACTGTGTACACTCACTTGCATCGGTTTACATATTATTTACTGTATTAACTGTGTACACTCACTTGCATCGGTTTACATATGATTTACTGTATTAACTGTGTACGTTATAACCAAACTTATATAGGTGAGACCGCACTGAAACTAGAGAACATCTTCAACTCGTAAACTTATGTGCTACTGATCTCCTTGTTCCAAACGCTGTAACTCCCTCGAGTACAATGGAACTAACGATGTAAGTGAATTTATCCTAAAATATGCCCCCTCCCATAATGAATCTAAACGCAAAAGTTTAGAACACAGACTTGTATTTTAATTTAATACTCTGTCCACCCTTGGGATAAACGATAGATTCTTTTTCAAGTAATTAAAACTTTTTGTGTTATATTAATTCTACCCCTGTCTTATTTATCTCCTTTTACTCTCCCTGTTACCCTGCCCCCCCCCCAGTGGCACAGCGGTATGCCTGTGGACTTACAACGCTAGAATCCGGGTTTCGATACCCGTGTTGGGCAGAGCACAGATAGCCCATCGTGTAGCTTTGTACTTAATTACAAATAAAATGTTACCCTTATTACGGATATTATATTGATGTATCGATTACTTTTCATCATAAGCATCTTATTTCTATTGGAGCAGAAAGAGTATTTTCATCCTCAAAATATCATCTTGTTTATCGTCAACGATGAAGCATCACCATCTTTTCTTAGCAATACGCCCCTTTTTAAGAGACAGTTGAAACGCTTTCCTCCATCCTGGCCCCCCAGTGGCACAGCGGTATGTCTGCGAACTTACAACGCTAAAAACCGGATTTTGATACCCGAGGTGAGTAGATCCCATATAGCCCATTATGTAGCTTTATGCTTAATTACAAATAAATAAACAAACAAATCCTTCATTTTCAGTAAACAGTCAACTAATTAAAGGGGATTTTCCGCTGTTCTTGACAACATGCTCTTTTAAATTGTAACTGAAACACTTTCTACTGTTTCATGAACTTCTAACGTTCTGAGTTCATGTTTCTATCCTATTTTATCTTATCTGGGTGGTGCTCTTAGTTGTCTATGTGCATCTTTAACTGATTCAAGTTTCAAATGATCCAAGATCCAATGGCAAGTTTCATTTAAAGATATACATTCTCATCCACTATGTTACGTATGAATTGGTCACGTGTAACAAATCCATCATTTCACAGATAAGATACCTAGGCAAGGATGTCCACGTCATCCACAATCTCGGCTTAAGTCTCATATTTCCTTCGTTCTTAGCTCTTGAACTTTGGTTTCGAAACTTCGTTCTGGTGAGTCACTCCAAGCCTGTTTGATAAGGTAGCCACCAAAGCTTAATAGTTCTGTTGGCTTTCAGCTAGAAGAATGCATAATGTCATTGAAACTGATATTTCCAAATGTACAGCAAGATGAATAGTTTGTTGCTCAGTTTCCCATCTGTTCACTTTGGAAATTATTTAGAATCGAACCTGATGTGGTCCCATGGTACCTTTCTGTCATAGTCTGTTGCTTTCTCGATTGGGTGATGTTTTTGAACTAACCAGCTGAATTTTGGAACTGTATTAAGTAATGATATAACTGAAGTAGTCCGGGAAGGTTCTGTGGTCATAGATGATTTCTCCTATTCCATGATTCATAGTTAATGATGTTTAACGATTGAATTTTTAGGTGATGCAAAGAGAGGTTTATCTTTGTATTTAACTATTTAGTTTATGGATATCCCATAGTTGGCATCCTTCCGTACACCTTCAATGACCTCTTCGATATTATCTTGTTTGTTTTTTGAATTTCGCACAAAGCTACACGAGGGCCATCTGCGCTAGCCGTCCCTAATTTAGCAGTGTAAGACTAGAGGGAAGGCAGCTAGTCATCACCACCCACCGCCAACTCTTGGGCTACTATTTTACCAACTCGATATTATCTACATTTAAATTTATTTTTGATTTCAATTCTTCCTTAAAATCTTACGTATCTTTCTTTTATCTTCTCTCTTGTATTCCTATCTCTTGACCTTTAAATTTGTTTATAACTTTTTTCGTGATATTCATTCAATTTTCCGCCTTTCTACGCTAATTGTATATTCATTTATTTTTATTTTTATTATCATTTCTTAAGTTTTGTTCTTCCAAGTATTTTCTGTATATATATCTTTCGTCCTGATCTTCTTTCGATAATGTATATTCCTGCTTATTCTTCTTACCACTGTTTCATCATTGCAAGCAAATTTTCAATCTCACTTCGAGCACGTGTCGTAATCTTGAAGTTTAGTCTTGACAATATTTTATTTTTTACTAAACTGAACACCTTTCTGACACTAGTGTTGCCCTTTCTGACACTAGTGTTGTAACGGCTTCTTTTAATGTGCAGGTTATTTTTAACTATTTGGCAAAAATAATAAAAACTTTGTTTGTTTTTTAATTTCGCGCAAAGCTACACGACGGCTATCTGCGCTAACCATCCCTAATTTAGCAGTGTTAGACTAGAGGGAAGGCAGCTAGTCATCACCACCCACCGCCAACTCTTGGGCTACTCTTTTACCAACGAATAGTGTGATTGACCGTCACATTATAACGCCCCCACGGATGAAAGGGCGAGCATTATTGGCGGAATGGGGATTCGATTCCGCGACCCTCAGATTGCGAGTCGAGCCATGCCAGGCCAATAAAAGGTTCAGGACACTTCAAAAAAGGAAAACATTTTATTTCTTCAACTGAAAATTTTACAATTTTCACGGTTTCACGAACTAATGATAATCAAGCAATAAGCCTAACTTATAGATAAAACTAAACAATCATTTATTTGTTATCCACGACAGAAACTCAAAACCATCTGAATGATAAACTAACTTACTGAGTAACTAACTGTTTAGATCTCTCCTATTTTTATATCACAAAATTTGATTTTCCAAAGCCTGAAGAAAATTCTAGACGTCACGTCAAATCTAGAAGAAATGTTTCGACGTTGCACATTATCACTACGTCATACAAAACTCCCTCTAGTAAACAATGCCTAAATTATAATATTAAAGCATAGTTCAAAACAATCTTTTTCTTATTCATCTCCATTTTATCGAGCATTTCAAGCTAATTAATCATACAATTAATTATTTAATATTTTTTCATATTACGACCGTAGTTCAATATATTTTAATGTACACTTTTTCAATTCGCCATGTTTTTCAGTATATTACAGTTCACTTATTACGCTCAGTTGTTATCTCATGCCACGTTAACGTAATAATGTTTTATTCTAAATAGCTCATTTATATATACATGCCTCGTATTTTTTATGTCATCTGTTCTATTTTTCAGTTAATTTGTATACACAGTTTCAACGCTCTTTATACTGTTTTCAAGTGACTGAGGGCACACGCCAGAAACGTAGCACAAATAATGAAAGTTTCGTTGAGACGTGCGTCGTTAACCTTCTTGAGTTTAATACTCCCCACGTCTTGCAGGTTTTTTCTTTTTTTCTAAAAAGGGGAAACATAATCGAATCTAATCATAAGACAAAAGAAACACTTTTAGTTTCTTTGTTGCTATTTAAAAGTTGTCTTCTATTCCAGCTTTGATTCTTGGTACATATTATAAATAAACTTTAAAATATTGTGTGTGTTTTTTATAGATTCTGTCAATTAATTATATGTCTCGATTTTGTTTTTTTCATTTTCGAAAATATTTTTACTCCAAATGCACAAAATTCTCCATATGGAATTAAAAACTGTATCATAGAGCCATTGGAATAATGCTCGAAAATGTTTCACGCCGAGATAACATTTAGGTATTCCGACGCTAAGAATAAACTTCATAAAAGTATCCTACTGTATTAAATGTTCAGA
Source organism: Limulus polyphemus (assembly GCF_000517525.1). Classification (NCBI taxonomy): domain Eukaryota; kingdom Metazoa; phylum Arthropoda; class Merostomata; order Xiphosura; family Limulidae; genus Limulus; species Limulus polyphemus. The sequence goes on from NW_013667936.1 coordinate 73,442, forward strand.
AGAAAAAGATTAAAAATATAAAACAATCAAAAGTTAATATCACAGCACAAGATAATAATGTGTATTGTACAATGAAGTTATGACAAATATTAGGTCGTCAAAAAATTATACATCAAAACATTTATTATATGAAATAGTCTCTATTCTTATCGATGCTGCTTTTCCATCTTACATTCAGGTTGTTAATGCGCTGATTAAAGAAATCAGTTGGTTTTTGAAGCCAAAAACATTTCGATCTCATCTTTAACACCTTCCACATTTGCATACGTTTTCCTAATAAGATGGTATTTCAGCGAACGAAAAGATGATAATATGATGGTGCCATATCTAGAGAATATGGTGTGTGAGGGAGAACTTCCCAACTCAACTCCATAATCTTG